>NW_018404269.1:1500601-1534245 GCF_002113885.1 Mizuhopecten yessoensis | reverse complement strand
TTTTTTATGGAAATTAGGCCATGAGAAATGTCACATGACTTGACGAGATCTCGCGTTACCGAAGGTATTTCCCAACGTTATGACATAGGCCGGCGAGATTTTAGTCACGTGGCATTGGAAGGCGGGGCTATCAAAAAACTAGAGTAAAACAGAGTAAGTTTGAAAAAATATGTTTTTAGTGATTGTATTAGTTGTTTGGGGCATGTTATGTATGTTCATCTTGTGCATAAAGAATAGATCTTTCGATCCATGTGCGACGTGTGTGAAAGTGACGATTTGTTTCTAAAATATCAGTTTGAACTGTGCTCCGGGCGCGGGTTGCATATTTCCCGCATATTATAGAGGGCCGGAGTTCTGACATTAATCGACGACAGACCGATATGAAAAAAGTCGATAAAACGTCAGAATAATTCAGACTAGTTAAACCTTTGGCCTACTTGTGACTACCAGTCTTGGGACCTTGTTCAACCTTTGACCTACTAGTGACTCTCGTTTATGAACCTAGTTTAACCTTTGACCTACAAGTGATGTTTAATCTAGAGATCTCTTTTAACCTTTGACCTGCTAGTGACTCCCCGTCCAGAGAACCTAAACTTTGACCTACCTGTGACTCCTGATCTATCGATCAAGGTTAACCTTTGACCTACCTGTAACTCCTGATCTATGGATCAAGGTTAACCTTTGGCCTACCTGTGATTCCTGATCTATGGATCAAGGTTAACCTTTGATCTACCTGTGACTCCTGATCTATGGATCAAGTTTAACCTTTGATCTACCTGTAACTCTCTATTTAAAGATTGAGTTTAACATGTGTCTCCTTCTCTAGAAATATAAGCTGACCTTAGAATCAGTTTTAGCCTTAGAAATAATTTGCAATCGTAACTCTAGTTCTATGAACCTAGCGTAACCTTTGACCCTTTGACTCCTACTTTGGTTGCTAACCTGTAACTCCTGATCTGGCAATAGGAACCAAGTGACACCTCTGACCTACCTGTGACTCCTGGTCAAGAAACCTATAGAGATCTGGTGGCATCATGTGGGCAATCTTCTCCAGGGTCTTGGAGTAGTTCATGAACACTTCCTTAATCTGTTCAAAAACAAATTCATTAATTTTTAACAACATTTTTAACTTCCACGGATAGCCTTACATACATAATATTCATAAGCCCCCCACCCCGTCTCTTTTAAATGTTTTTTCTCAAAACTAGAAAAAAAAATCAACTTAATTCAACAATAAGCTGAAAATTGCAATTATTATAATTAAATATAATCCTCAAAATTTCACTGGATCAAAGAAATTTTCTAATCCATGTACTTAAGTAATACTAAGTGGGAAACTGCAGTCACTGATAATTTGTCAAATAATGATGGGAAAATATAATGACAGCATAACTGACCAAATCCATACGATCATCTTCTGCCTTGGTCAGCTGTTGGTCAAGTTCCTCAATCCATTCCTGTCTAACTTTGGAGTTACCTTGAACTTCCTCCCAAAGGGCACGAAGACCATCCAGACTATAGGAGAGTATATCCTGTCAAAACATAAACAAACACATGTATATCTCCCCTCATCTATTATTTCAAAATGAGTCATATATTGGATTCATGCATAAAATCTTAATTTTCTACAATATGAAGCATAGCCTATAATGTTGCCAAACAAACTTCATTTATACAAAGTATGATCACCTTTCCCATTAATGTTTCAGACCAAATATGGTTACAATTTATGTAGTTCTTTAGGAGAAGTAGGTCTTTTGAAGGCTGAAATTCACCAATTTTCCATTACGTTATACAAACTTTTTTTCTCACATATACTTCACAGGGTGATCCCGTTGTTGCTAGGGAAAAGATAACTCTATCTTACACGGGGTAGGGAAAGACAGCTGACACGCGCTATGATGTCATAATAATTGATTGTCGATGTGACGTCATTTTATTGTTTCTGTGATGTCATACAATTGTTGTGAATGGGGAATTATCCGTCTCAACCCTAGGGCTTTGGGGTTTGCTGGAAGAATAAGATTGATGTTTATTTCGACTGGAATTTGATTATTTGTATGTATGTGAGAAAAATAATCAAACATCGGTCTGTTCCATAGACTCTGTTCCATAGACATAAATATCTCAACCCTTGTGTAAGAGTTTGGCTGGCCAGCACTCGGCAAGCCTTGTGCTGACCAGCCAAACTCTTACACTGGGGTTGAGATATCCCTGTCCACGGAACAGACCCATGTAAGATTCTATTAATCCATCATCTAGCAACTGTCATCCCTCAACTTTTTCCATTTAAACAATACTCCTCCTGAATGACTGATGAGATTTCAATGAAAGTTGCTGTGTTGTATCCTTTGGACTCTCTGAGAGATTATCATGAGACCTAAGACTGCGATTCACTTACCTCATCTGTGCTGATTTTGGCGAGGATTCTCGCTATGTCTTTGTCATTATCATGCAGTTTTTCCAGCAGAAAGTCACTGCATTCTGTGATCCGAGGCTCAAGGTTCTGGAAAACATTACAAAAAGGCCAGATAACAGAGTGAATAAAACTTGGATATAATGTAAGATGTAACAGAATCAACTGTCTATCTGGAGCAAGATTTAATCATAGACATCAGTCAGCCTGAATTTTACTTAACACATATAATGATTTAATAGTGATTCCATCATTTGATGTGAAATCAGTAAAATATCTACAATTTGACAGCATTGTAGCTGTATCATATATATTTGAGGTCCCCTTTTCTGTTTTTCTAGCTATTTTTTTATGGGGGTCCCTTGATGCACCTCCAAACTAACCCCTTTACAACACCAACATTTCTCTGGACATATGGTGGCAATACAAAAAGGTTTCACTGTATCTAAGTAGCAATCTTACATCATTGATGACACTGAGTTCCTGGTGCATGTCTTCTACTGCCTCTTCATGTCTGAAAAAAAAGTAGGGTTATTTGTATTAAAAAATTGAGAACACTTAATTAATGTGATAATCTTTCCTGTAATTGATTTAGATATTGACAACACAATTCTATTATTTTATGTAAGATAATTTACCTTTGTCTTCTACTTGAGGCAATTCTATCAATAATGTCTGATCCCTGTTTAGTCGGCACTGAAAAGAAACAAATGGAGGTTACGTATATGCTGTATGCTATGTTAGCAATTAATTACTTCACCAAAATTATTATCATTGAAAGTATAGAGGCTCTCAAAATACCACATCTGCATACATGTTTCCAAATCACAATAATACATGAAATACAATATTATGATTAAGAAATATTGAATATATTGTTAATGTTAGCAGAACTATTTTGTTTGGTGACCTGTAACTGCTGGTAGACTTTCAAGTGGGGTTATCTCCCTTGTAATGCCAATAATGGATGATGTGTCATACATCTACTGGTGCTTGTTATGTAACAATCCAACAATAGCAAGGGCAGATCACTCTTGAACAACAATCAATACCACAATAGCCAGGAGCAAGTAACTCTGTATTGTTAGCAACTGGACTAAGGGGAGATAACTTCCAATTCCAATTCTATGTCAATAGAAGGGGCACATAACCCACTAAATGAATTGTTACTAGTGACACCCATTGAATAGCTTTGAAAATCTATTACATTTGGAAAGTTTTATGATACAAAGTAAAAAATGTATAATTAACAAAAATGGTTTATTAATGCAAATTTGAATATGACATATATACAATCAATGTAATTTGTTTTGGTCAAGGCTCAGGAATGTTCATTTGTTTTGATGAACTGAAATAAACTTCTTTTTTTTATTTTATTTTTTATTTTAATAAGTAAACAATATACATTCTGTTATCACTTAACATACCAACATCCTCTGGTAAACCACTGACTTCTTTTTCAGCAGCTGTTCCATCCAATTCCCTAATTGTGGCATTCACAAATTCTGAGTACTGTCTGTGAATTAAATAAAAGGTACAAATAATGAATAAAAAAACACATTAATTTAATCAGAACAGACATTCTGTGTGTTAACAAAAAAAAATTAACGCAGCTATATATATATAGTCAGTCATGAGCGTTAAATAGATGTATCCATTTTAAGTCATCAATTTGGAACTTACTTGTGTAAAACTGGATTTTCAACATAAGGATCATTTGGAAATCCATCTGCCCATGTACGTTGTCGTTCTGTCAAAAGTCCATGTGTAACTTCATCTTTCTTAAGTCTCACTAGTGGAATGCCTACATTTGTACTCTGTCTGTCAAACGTCTTTTGTGTATCCTCTTGTTTCAGCTTTGTTAAAGTCCTAGTTAGCTGGACCTATGCAAAATTATTTTCAGAATGATTAGAAACAAATACATTTAATTGTTGTCAAATTATATTTGTATCTAAAAATCTACAGGTTTGATCATTTTGTTTGCAGTAAGCGGAATGTAACATATTACTCAAAGTGATGGATGCACTAAAAAATATGACAAGTTTATATTTAATAACAAATTGTATTGGGTTTTATTAACAATCACTTTTTAAAATGATTTATGAACTTTAGTTTATGTTTATAAGAGTATGACTTCAGCCTTTAGCTTTTCAAATTTCCTAATATTGTCAAAAAATCTTGTATTGCTGTATGATTTCATGCAAAAAACATCCTCCTAAAATAACAGATTATCATGCAGGAAAAAAAAAAAATGCAGCCGTTAAATTATAAGTGGTATAGAACATGCATATTTGAAAGTAGATACTCCAAAATATTTGCTTAAACAAACTGTACAACCTGCAATTGACAACACAGAGGGCAATAATCACAAACATAAGGGGTATCACATGGCCACATAAAGATGAATATTTTTTTTTATGATATTGCCAGTTTACAATTATATGACACAATCACCTAACATGAATAAAAAAGGAGTAAAATTCCATGCATACATTGTACAGTTTTAGGAAACCACTAAACTTGTATCATATATAATATTTTATTGCTTTCTGCAAAGACAATGGAAATCTGATATAGACATTTGTCAATGTTTGTATATCCACTAAAAATGTACAGGAGATTCAAGTTCTTTCAAATTTGTTACACTTTAGTGCCCATCATCATGATATAGCCTGTACAAATCTACCACAAACCAAGTGAGCAAAGAAATCTAAGCCTATATTCTGGAAGTAGGCAATCTATTTTCACCATATTAATACATCTTATATCTCCATTGCACCACTATAACTTAGCCAATGCATCATACAATATAACCACATCACCATTAAGGAGATCATTGCTTCAGATGTTACAGTCTTTGAGTACAGAAATATTAATAGACAGTATAACGGGAGGGAAACCTCATGCTTGTGATTGCCCTCAATTTTGATTACCATTGACCTCTTTGAGGAATATCATTGTTGCAAAATTACATATATATAATAGCTTATACACAAAATACATATTATGTATTAGCTGTTGTTATTGTTGGACTGTATTGTAGGACATTTCATTTTCCATCATGCTATACGATAGTTGTATATTATTTTTTTACTTTCGGCCTTGTGCAATTTCGTTAACTTAGAAATCGAGCGATACCTTCAAGCACATCATTAGTGCAAACATATTTAATCTGGTCTTATGGAAACGAAATATACCTGAGCATCAAACATTTGTCTGTAGACCTTGCCACTTGGCACAATTCTTACGGGTGGTGCCGTGTCTGCCATTTTTGAAATTTTGTGGCTATTGAAAATATTAAAAACACAATGTGCCTTAACTGAGATGGCCCAGTCGGGCTTATATTTCAACACTATGGATCGTTGATCATTGAAGTAGAGACATCAGTTAAAGAACGAATAATCCATATATATGGAATAACTTTCTGGTCGATGTAAACATCGACGCCATATTGCTTGGGAATCACCACAGCAACGTAAGTCAGTATATATTACAGAATAAATAGACATAAGTTTGTTACTTATAAAATAATAAATTTTAATGTTATTCAATTTTAACTTATTCATTCATAATCATAAAATAGTTTGCAAACGTAACATTGTTACTGATTTTAACATAAAATGTTATTGAACCTTTTCTATATTATTTTCTGTACATATAATTTGCTCATATAGTTCGTAAATTTACTTAACCAACCAGTGCCCGACTCAACACGAATAGTTTACGCCTTTGTTTCGTATTATACTTTAGAAGAAAGCTAGAAGGATTTGTACAAATTATTCAGGATTTGAAGCATGACATGAAAGAAACAACGAAAGATGGCAAGTGACATCGTCCGATTGCTTGGCTCTCTGTCATTATCAGACAATCCTATAGAAAAACTTGAGGAGTTAAAGACTGTGATATTTGCTATTCACCCTTCGGTACTCGCAAGTCACATTGGCAATCTTTCATTTCAGCAGTTGTTCTCATTATTGAACACAGAAAATGGGTAGGTACATAATGTGCAAAAATGAAAGTACACACATGGGGAGGGGATAGAGCAAATATATATCGGTGGGGAAAATGGGTCAATAATTAAACGTTCGGTCATGTGCGAATATGCTCCACATGGAGCCCGGCACATTTCTGGAAGAAGAAGATAATGTTGCACTCATTGACTTAATATTGATTAATGGAATCTTTCATTTCAAGTCCCCATACCGAAATCTGTCAAAATTAATTATATTTCTTTTCTTACCCTTGAGTGTCAAGCTCACTTATTGAAACCTGAACTTAATCAACAAACTCATATCTATGCATTAGCTACATTAGCATATATGTAAATTAGACAATTTGTCTTTTAATGAAAACCATAATGGGTTAAGCACGGAATATGTTTCGTTGCTTCTTTGATAATTTTATTGTAATTGTATTGAACGGCCGTTTAAATTATGAAATAACTGTGATATGAATTGCTGTTTTAGTAAGACCAACAATTGTTTTATGTACATTTATTTGCTGTGATACTACTTTGTCATTTAACTAACCAATTTTACTGACAGCTATATCTATAGGACCCTGTGGAAGATTAGCTTTGCTAAACAGGTTTTGTATCCTCAATAAATAAAGTTTATTATTATTATGCAATTAAAAAAAAAATCAAAACATCAAACATACTTTTTACATGTAAACATACTTTACAGACTCTCTTGTAATTTTCTGTGATAGGAGTTCCTCGGTTTCATAAAAAATAGAGCCAGCTTTTCATAAATTTCTCAAGTCTCAATAATTATCAGATATTTTAGTGCTTTTTAAAGTCACGTATGCGATTGATTGCAATTTTGCTTTTCATCCGTCCTCGTACATAAACAATGACATTTTCAACATCTTCTGAAAAACCATCAGTCAGATATTGAAGAATAAACTTGATGGTAATTATCAGCCTAAGATGGGGATCAGAATACTTAAGATGTAGCTGACAGAACACCCCCTTCCCCTTCCAGAAGGCTCATTAAAGGTCACAGAGTGCAAAAACCTTCAACAGACTTGCAGGTTGGTTCTGGCCAATTCTTATGCTACCCTTTACTAAGCTGACTCTCAAGGTCCTTTGGGCCCCTTGCTTCTGTTCCTGGTAGTAATAAACTAAAGAGTTATTCAGAATACAAATATATTCAACACAACCAAGAGAGTGACAGCAACCTTTTGTTTATTCCTGTATTTCAGGGACCAGTTGGAGCTGTGTTGTGATATCCTCTCTCGTCTACTGACGGCACTTGGCCCTCCAGCTGTCCTAAGCAATTTCTACACAGAACTTTCCCATGGCCTATCTCACAAAGCTATCTGTGTTCAGTGTCTCAGTCTTCAGCAGGTAAAGTAATATGTTCCTATTTTAAAGCTAAAGTCAAGATTAATGTCACAAACAGGTTTATTGAAAACTGTATTCATCAATTGTGTCATGTATTTTACTGATCTGCCTGCAAAGCATGTGTCTGAATGAGACACCAGCACTGGAATCTTTCAAACACAATATAAAATATAGGAATTAAGACAAGCCTAGTATAAGACCCAGGGGAAAATCCTGTCATTTGTTTAGTCAATATCAAAATTACGAAGGGCCATTCTATGTAAAATTCAAAGAAAATAGGAACATGGAGGGGTCAATTTCCGTTTTGAAGGGGTCAATGGCCCCATGGCCCCCTCTAGAATTATCCCTGACCTGGACCTAAGTAAGTATTAAGTAAATATAGTAACAACTATGTTCAAATGGATCCATTTAATGTTGAATATTGAATTTATGACCAGCAAATTTGTTTTAAGGTGAAAATGTGTTTATAGTTACAGCTTGTTAGTGAAGACAACCAGGCTTTGGAGGAATTGTTGAGACGAGATGATATTCTACACCAAATTATTAGACTTATTAGCTGCGACAGTGTAGATGTTTCCTCGAAGGCCATCAAGGTCATCTCCTGTCTTGGTAAGGGCATTGATTACCTATCACAGATAGACATCATCCTTGAGTATTCCATAGTACATCCATACTTGTGATAGCAAGGGTATTAAGATTATACTACATATTACCTAGGCTCTTACATTGGCATCAATGAACGTGTGGTACATCGTTTTCAAAGAACAATGTACCTCCATTTGGAGTCAAAACTAACATAATTGTTTAATGATCTACCGTTGAAGCTAAGGGGATATTCTTTCTAGCTGAGTTGGTAACAGACAACTAGATTGTTCACCAATTTGTATAAACAAATGTCAAGCTCAACCATTTTATAAATCATTCAGAAAAAAAATTCTGCAGTAAAACCTTGAGATTTCTGTTTTCATATTCGATTTATACAGACATAATGAACAGCTGTATTTTGTTGAAGGTCAGAGTGCCATGGGCCTAACTGCCCTGTATACCACCACACTGCTACAGACTCTACAGCAGGTGATGGACAGCAATGAGACTGTCCGCTTCAGGGTCTACGAGGTGAGTGGTGCATCACACTCATCAGTTTATTTCTGATGCTCTTTGATTAATCTGCAGACTGAATGTGTAAAACATGTTTCTGTCCTCTTCCCATTATGCAAAGATGTACTGTCATCCACATGGGTTTATTCATCTGGTCAAAATGTTGTTTGGGGAAGTAATAAAGATTTAAAGTGTAAAATCATGGTTGGGGCAAGGTTATTTTTGTATGATCTTGAGGAACGAATGAACCCAAATTTTTCTGTAATCCAAGTCTGTCACAATTCATTTTCCTTGTCAATTCCTTAGCTCTATAGTGCTAAAATTTTCATGAATTCTACTTTTTGAGATAAAAATGCTCTGACTTTAATTGGGTTCCCTCGGTCATACAGTATTCAAACTTTACACAGATTAATTAACAAACAAGAATTCTGGGATTTTTTTTTTTCAAACTTGAAGTCACCTTTACTTCAGATAAAATAAATTGATGTATTGTCTTGTTTTGCCAGCTCCTGGTGAAGATACGTCAGATGTCGGTTGTGTCCCTGGAGTACACATACGAGAGTGGCATGCTTCAACAGCTGCTAAACGAGGTGCACAAAGACGACATCCTACTCCAGCTAAACTGTATAGAGCTGTTGTCTGACCTAGCCCTGTCCGAACACTGCCTCGTCTTCCTCGACCAGCAGGGAATCATCAGCAAACTAGACAACATGATAGCCTCTGTAGAATCAGACCCAATGGCTGGTCTTCTACTCCCAGGTAATATCCTTAACAACGGCTTTGTCTTCATGGTTTCAAAGGTGTCATTGCCTTTTCAATGGGAGAAATATCATGACATTTATAATATCAATTAAAAGACTTTGCATTATAAATCTGAAAATCCTGTCCAGTTACCATTCATATTGAGTGTTCCGATTTTCATTTATAAAAAAAGTGCCGTTCATTTGTTGTTTCTATTGTTTATTAATCTATCGTGATGGCTCATAAGACTGCATGGAAATACTAATGACACATGATTAAATTCCATACTAATTTACCAAGTGAGCGCAAAAATAGTCTGAATTGCCAAGCTGAGCAAGGGTTTATGGCCATATCTTATCAGCAATCTGTTCGTTTCCGTGAAACCGCTTTGTTGGTATTTATATGATAATGAGGTATCTGCTATTTCCAGGTCTCATCAAGTTCTTTGGAGGCATGGCCAGGTTCCACCCAAAGGAAGTTTGTTCGGAAAAAAGTGTTTTTATGAACACTGTGCTAGACAATACCAGTAACTCAGCAATGGCAAGCATGGCTATCCAGACTGTGGGCTTCATTGGTAGTACACCCGAGGGCAAGGTGGCCCTCGACAAGTGGGGTGAGTTCTAATATGTACCCTTTTACATTTGATAAGCCTTGGACCTATTTCTTATAAAAGTGTTTAAATGAGAACTGGGCACATCCCCAAATGTGAGGCTTGATACTGTCAAATCTGTTTGAAAGTGGTTTCTTATAGCAGGTGGTCTCTTATAGCAGGTGGTCTCTTAATACAGATTTGTTTTACATGAAAATAACTGCAATGAGAATTTACCAAAGTGGTCTCATAACACATATGGTCTCTAAACTGAGGTGGTCACTTCAACAGATTTGACTGTATATGCAGAAATTGCTTCTTTCCAATTTCATAAGTAAAAATGAAAAGTTTTTCACAATTTTGTTCTCTTTCATTATAAATCCTCATTAACATTCCTGTAAACTCTTTATATAAAAGTTGTTACTGTATGTGTTGGTGTGATGTTTGTAGGTGGGAAGCTGTCAGCCTCTGTATCTGATATTGCAGCTGTGCTCAGGAGTGGCACAACAGAACTCAAGATCAATGCCTTACAGGCAGTGGAGAGACTGCTAACATTGAAGGTATGTGTGTCAGTTAGTGATAAACAGGAGGTGTGAAGGATGTTTCAAATAAAAAACAATTAAGAACCTTATTATATTACCTGTAATGAATTCTATTTTAAGTCAAATATGAAGCAAAAATTTAAACAGGCACATTCAAATAAAGAAAATGTGTAGTTGGGCTTCTTTTGCAAAATTTGAACCTCATGTATCTAGGGGTATACTGGAATCAGGGTGTCCCTCTGCCTGTGAACAGAAATCTTATCCGACACACCGCTGCTTGCCATCTTAACCAACTTTTATGAAACATTGTATAAATGATCGGTAGGTAAGGTAATTATGCACTTATGATTTATTTTTGATTTGGCAATCGTTTTGAAGCTATGCCCCTATTACAATGTGTGTTTATATTTTTTCCAAAATACTACTACATGTACTTACCTTCCTGATGATATCAATGAAACTTGGTACATGTGATTAGTACCTTAGGTAGTTCTACGATTCCAATTTTTACTTTTTAGGTCACCTGAGACGAAATCTCAAGTGACCTATTGCGATCGCCTTTTGTCCGGCGGCGCCTGGCTTCCGTCCGTAAACAATTTATATTTTCGACTTCTTCTCCAAAACCCCTGAACCAATTTCAATGAACTTTTGCAGAAACCTTCCATGGCCAAAGGTCAACTAAAATTGAGAATTACATGGTCCTCAGCCCCCAGGGGTGGGGCCAAAAAGAGTAAAATTGACTAAAATTTCAAAAATCTTCTTCTCAAGATCCACATATGGTAGACTCAAATACTCTTCATAGATAGAAGGGTCTTAAGGTGCTTTACTGAAATTGTGAATTTCTTGACCCTGGGGTCTCACGTTTCCCCCTGGGGAGGGGGTAAACTTTACTATAGTTTATATAGGGAAATCACATTTTGGACCAACATTTGTTTAATTGCCATTGGAAGTAATTCAATTTAGGTTAGCATTATCAGTATTGGGTAGCAGTTTGATAGTATGCACATATCAGCCCTGACTGACCCCCGGGGCTGATGGGTGGGTCCAAAAAGGGTCGAATTGACTGAAATTTCAAAAATCTTCTTCTCAAGGCCCGGATATGGTAGAATCAAAATTTGTTATGGTTTATAATTGCAAATGATACTTTCAATATTACATGTTGATAACTTGATTGGAATTATAACCCTAAACATTTTGAGCCTTCCCTACCCCCAAGGGCTGTAGGGTGGGGCCCAATGGAGTCTGTACATGTGTGCTAAAAAAATAAATCTTCATTTTCCTTGTTTAGAATCAGAGGTGCTAGTTTTAAATACTTTTCAGTCTTAAATCTGCATGCTAGATATTGAATAAGGTGGTTTTATTGTTTTTTGTCACTTTGAATAATATTTCTGTTCATTTTAAAAACAAATATCAACTCTCTGTATAAATATATCAGGTGACCGTTAAGGCCCATGGGCCTCTTGTTTATTATTATTATTGGAGTTAAACATATATATACTTCTGGTTCCTGTCTTTCTTTTCTTCCTTAAAAAATCCTCCATACGATGTAAGTTTCCCTTGATACATCCCTTAAACTTTTTATATTGCCAAAATGCTTTTCGACATATAGTGGCAGTGTAACAAAATTTTACTCCATGTATGTTGTGTTCCTTATATGTCCTGTTGTGTACTGTAATAGGTGGAGGACCAGACGACAGAGTTACTGGCCCTGACAGAAAAGTGGTTTAACCTTCTGGGTCGTGAACCTTTGAGGACAATACTGGAGATCACCCAGCAGCCATTCACAGATCTCCGTTGTGTAGCCTACCAGGTTTTTGTTGCCATGGCGACACAACAGTGGGCCCAGGAGTGTATGAACAAGTTCCCAGGTCTAACAGAGTTTCTGTTGGACAGACTGACAGAGTCCACAAAGGAGGGCAAGGACGCCAAACATGCACTGGTCAAAACGCTTGCTGAATCACCATTCGCTGCAAACAGTTTTGGAAATCCTTTTTATGTGAAATTAAAAGCCTATTGTGTTCAAGGACCATACTTTTTACGGGCTCAGGCCGAAGTTGCAATGGAGGGAGAATAGCTTTCTTTAGGTCCTTCACAGTTTATTATGATATATACACATTGTTACCTGGTTAGGGTAGTTTTATTAATGGATGACCTACACAAGGACTACAAACAACATCATAAACATTTCAACACTGAATCTTTTCCCGGATTGATTTATTACATGTACATGTATATTACTGTATTCATATTCATTTCAGTGCTATTATCATTTTAGCACCTTTTACATTATATCTGGTGTGCTAAGTTTTGTACAGTGCTAAAAAAAGTTATATACATTGCAGGTATTTTCTGAAGATTTTAAATTCGTGAAGTATATAAGTGAAAGAGTTGGTGCACTATTTTATGATTGTGCTAATAGATCTTGAGTGCTCTAATATGACCGCTTTAATACTGTATATTGGGAAAGTTTTGCTGCAGTTTTCGCCCATGGTAATTAGGGCGAATTTTTATTACAGCGAACATTAGTTAACAACATCATGTGCATAGTAATTCAATGTGACAGCAAAATTAACAACCGGCGAAGGGCGAAAGTTTTGCTGGGCGAAAATTTCCCAGTATGGAGGTTTATTAGGTATGTTAACAGTATAATGATTTAGGAAATCAGTAGCCACCATTGTCACTAGTGTTCCAGGGATCAGGAAGTTCCATGAGGATATGTCTACCCTATGCTGTGTACGTAGGTAGGTCAGTACAGTTACACTTCCATTATTACGCAATGTCATTTCTTCATTAGTTTTATAGCATGAGTCACCCAAGCAGATAGTGCTACATCAGATAAAGTCATTACCAGGGAGTACTGTTAAATACTACATGTAGTGTCTTCATTTTGAGGAATATTCTTTTCATGAATATTCTTCAAAAGACTTAAGTTATGAGGAATGGAATTCACATAGGACCACAAACAGCTGCTGTCCATATAGCCATAATATCTTTTAATTTTTGATCTTCTGCATTGGCGAATTAATGCAAAAATGTAATTTTGGCATATGTCCATCAATGACAGGTGGTATTATGGTACATGTATACCCTACACTGTGTCATCGCTCTTCTGCATATATTAATAGACATCTGCGGATGAAACTTGATGAAATTATTCCATACAAATACTTTGCTTTAACAAGTTCCTTTGTTCAATTTGATTCCAAAGTTTGTCTAGGGCATAGCTTCCTTAATATTTTACCTGCATTCTTCAAGTTTGCTATACTTATACACTAAGAGTTCCCTGTGAAAATGTATCAAAAATCTATATGATTTGAATGCAATGTCATTTGATGTTGATCAATTTTGTTACTTTTATCTTCAGTAACATGTGTAACAGGAAAGGGAGCAGGGAAAATGGAAATTCCCTCTAGCTGGAAGGTGACTGTAATCCTATGTACAATTAAATCTGCCACACTTCTCTAAACTTGTTTGCCCTCGAACACCATAACAACCCAGGTTCTAACTCCCTATCACCTCAGGGAGGCCACGTACACCATTTGTAACAAGAGAGTACCGGTAGTGTGCTTCCACTGGGGATCAAACCCAATACCCCTAACTTACCAGTCTGCTGCTCTACCAATTCAGCTAATAAATTCCCTCTAGCTCAAAACTAGAAGGCGAACATAATCCTATGTACAATTAAAATCAGTCATGCATACTTGTCCTTTGAAAACATAATAAACAGACAATTCCTTGTTTTTCCCTGATAAATGACAATTTAATTTTAACTCAGTGGATGAATACTTTTATATTTTTGTTTATGCTTCACTCTCAAATTATTTTTCCTACTGTATGCAGTATGTAAATGGTATTTATCAAAACAAAAGGTGAAAAAGAAGTGGTGACTAGACTATTCTATTAGTATGAAACTATGAGACATGTTTGAGATAGAGACATTGTGTATTGATTCTTAAATAAAGGTAATACATTTTGTGAAGTCTTTTTTTTATTTTTCCATTTTCATGATCCACGTTTGCTTTTCAAAGTTGGATTATTTCTACACTTTACAGTACATCAAAAGAAAGCTGACTAGCTTGTCACACCATTAGATTGATTGTATAACTACAAGCCAAACAGCATCTCTCACATAATACAATTATGATGAATGTTATATGTTAAGTATATTATTCAGAAAGTATTAAAGTCATTGGTCAGCCACACAGACTGCCAGGACCATGAAGATCCCAAAGTAATAACTTTTTAATTGTTATCGGGAGTCTCTGAAATAGGACAAAAACATTCAGATTACAGAGGGTAATCCTCTACATCTATGAAGGTGGTCCTCTTCATCTATGAGCATGATCCTCATTGACTGAGGCAGCTGATCTTCTTTGATTGTCTGTGAGGGTGATCCTCTTTGATTGACTGTGAGGGTGATCCTCTCTGATTGTAAGGGTGATCCTCTCTGATTGTGAGGGTGATCCTCTCTGATTGACTGTGAGGTTAATCCTCTCTGATTGACTGAGTGTGATCCCCTTTGATTGACAGTGAGGGTAATCCTCTCTGATTGAGTGTTAGGGTGATCCTCTCTGATTGTCTGTGAGGACTGAGGGTGATCCTCTCTGATTATCTGTGAGGATGATCTGCTCTAATTGACTGAGTGTGACCCTCTTTGATTGACTGTGAGGGTGATCCTCTCTGAATGTCTGTGAGGATGATCCTCTCTGATTGACTGAGTTTGACCCTCTTTGATTGACTGTGAGGGTGATCCTCTCTGATTGACTGTGAGGGTGATCCTCTCTGATTGTCTGTGAGGTGATCCTCTCTGATTGTCTTTGAGGGTGATCCTCTCTGATTGACTGAGGGTGATCCTCTTTGATTGTTTGTGAGTGTGATCCTCTTTACCTGTGAGCATGATCCTCATTGACTGTGAGGCAGCATATCTTCTTTGATTGTTTGTGAGTGCGAGCCTCTTTGATTGACTGTGAGGGTGAATCCCTCTCTGATTATCTGTGAGGGTGATCCTCTTTGGTTGACTGTAAGGGTGAATCCCTCTCTGATTGAGTGTGAGGGTGAATCCCTCTCTGACTGTGAGGGTGAATCCCTGTCTGATTGACTGTGAGGGTGAATCCCTCTCTGATTGACTTAAGGGTGAATCCCTCTCTTATTGACTGAGGGTGAATCCCTCTCTGATTTACTGTGAGGGTGAATCCCTCTCTGATTGCCTGAGGGTGAATCCCTCTCTGATTGACTTAAGGATGAATCCCTCTCTGATTGACTGAGGGGGAATCCCTCTCTGATTGACTGTGAGGGTGAATCCCTCTCTGATTGACTGTGAGGGTGAATCCTTCTCTGATTGACTTAAGGGTGAATCCCTCTCTGATTGACTGTGAGGGTGAATCCCTCTCTGATTGACTGAGGGTGATCCTCTTTGATTGTTTGTGAGGGTGACCCTCTTTGATTGACTGTGAGGATGAATCCTCTTTGATTGTGAGTGTAATCCTCTTTACATGTGAGCATGATCCTCATTGACTGTGAAGTTGAATCCCTCTCTGATTATCTGTGAGGGTGACCCATTTTGATTGACTGTGAGGGTGAATCCTCTTTGATTGTGAGTGTGATCCTCTTTGATTGTATGTGAGTGTAACCCTCTTTAATTGTCTGTAAGTGTGATCCTCTCTGATTGTGAGTGTAACCCTCTTTAATTATCTGTGAGTGTGATCCTCTTTGCCTGTGAGTGTGATCCTCTTTGATTATCTGTGAGTGTGATCCTCTCTGATTGTTAGTGAGTGTAACCCTCTTTAATTATCTGTGAGTGTGATCCTCTTTGCCTGTGATAGTGATCCTCTATGATTATCTGTGAGTGTAATCCGCTCTGATTGTTTGTGAGTGTAACCCTCTCTAATTATCTGTGAGTGTGATCCTCTCTGATTATCTGTGAGCGTAACCCTCTTTAATTATCTGTGAGTGTGATCCTCTTTGCCTGTGATAGTGATCCTCTTTGATTATCTGTGAGTGTGATCCCCTCTGATTGTTTGTGAGTGTAACCCTCTTTAATTGTCTGTGGGTGTGATCCTCTCTGATTGTTAGTGAGTGTAACCCTCTTTAATTATCTGTGTGTGTGGTCCTCTTTGCCTGTGATAGTGATCCTCTTTGATTATTTGTAAGTGTGATCCTCTCTGATTGTTTGTGAGTGTAACCCTCTTTAATTATCTGAGTATGATCCTCTTTGCCTGTGAATTAGTGATCCTCTTTGATTATCTGTGAGTGTGATCCTCTCTGATTGTTTGTGAGTGTAACCCTCTTTAATTATCTGCATATGATCCTCTTTGCCTGTGATAGTGATCTTCTCTGATTATCTGTGAGTGTGATCTTCTCTGATTATCTGTGAGTGTGATCTTCTCTCACTCACGATTATCTATGAGTGTGATCTTCTTTGATTATCTGTGAGTGTGATCCTCTTTGATTGTTTGTCAGTGTGACTCTTTGGTCGACTGTGAGGATGACCCTCTCTGATTTATCTGAGTATGATCCTCTTTGCCTGTGATAGTGATCTTCTTTGATTATCTGTGAGTGTAACCCTCTCTGATTTATCTGAGTATGATCCTCTTTGCCTGTGATAGTGATCCTCTTTGATTATCTGTGAGTGTGATCCTCTCTGATTGTTTGTCAGTGTGACTCTTTGATCGACTGTGAGGATGACCCTCTCTGATTTATGTGAGTGTGATCCTCTTTGATTGACTGTGGGGTGATTATTTCTTATTGTTTGGAGAGATGTATATATATTACAGAGATTGGTAACTTGTATTATATATACATATAATATATATGTTGTTTGTGAGCGTGACTCTGATTGACAGTGAGGATGACATTCTATGATTATGAGGGTGATCCTTTTTGATTGACTGTGAGGGTGATCCTCTTTAATTCACTGTGAAAATGATCCTAATTTATTGTTTGTGAGTGTTATCTTTTATTGTCTGTGAGCGTAAACCTCTGATTGACTGTTATCAATCGCTCCAAGGTTTGATTGTTTGTGAAGGTGATCCTCTTTTTCTGTATCGATGATCCTCTTTGATTGATTTTGAGGGTGATGCTGTTTGATTATGAGGGTGATCCACTTTGTCCGAGTAAGTGACCCTGTTTGACCCTGTTTTGATTGATTGTTAGGTTGAACATCTTTTCATATAAAAGTATTTGAATTTCCCGCTCACGGAATTCATTAGTAGACCAATTACGCATGCGTCAAAATGCTTAAATATCAACATCCGCTTAGTACCTCGTTCGGCGGTGAAATGTGGTTATGACAGTTTGCCTGCTATGGCAGGACTCCTCGGTTTCTTAGTCCATGTCGTGTCCGAGCTTCGGACACCGGTGGAGGAACGGAATGGCCGGAGAAGGGTCTGGGGGAGAGTTACAAGGTAAAATGCTTTTGTCGATACATCGAAGTGCATGCGTAGTAAATGATAACGGTGCCCGCGCTGCAGTGATCATCTTTCTGATCGGTTATTGACTAGTGGAGATCGATGAGACTATTTTAGACCTGCGCCACTACAACTTTTTGTCATCCAAGTTGGTTTCATAGTCTATGTAATATGATAAATTGTGTATAGTCAGTTTTTTCAATTGTGCTTTAATGGAGTTTCGGTTCCTTTCTTTATAATCAGATACTAGATAGGAACTACATGTGGAAATTTTCAAATTAATATTTACAGTACTGTCCTGTAGAGAGTAAGGTAGATGCTGCAGTCAACCGTGAAATTATATAAAGATTTAAGTTGTTTTATAATATTTTAATAGATCAGTCCATCCAGACTTGTATTTAATAGATGTAAAATAGTTTCATATAAAATATAGTGTTGTGATACATGTAATATTTAGTGAAATATATCATATTTAAAGTGTTTAAGGAAGTAACAATTTGGGGAAGGGGAAACTATGTAAGTTTCACTTCGATGGTCGAAAAGAAAAAATCTTTTCATTATGTATATCAGATGCATAGTGTATCTCATGCCTATTATTTCATTATTTCTGTGCAATTTGTTGTGCCTCATATTAATATAGTTGTTACCTGTCACACTATGAAATGTATATGAATACTCACTATAGATAAATATATTGAAGTGGGATACAGTCATACTTGACTATAAGGCTATATAGCTAGCTGGGCTCTATAAAATTAGTTATGAATATGTACTGTCATACAGCAGACCTTACAAATACTGCAGGTCATCTATGTGGATTAGATCATGACATACAAGTTAATGTACAGTACATGAAATGGAACTTTACCTGGTTTATGAAAAACTTCATCCTTTTATATTAAATTTATTTTTTATAATCAGCCGTCATTATTTAACATACACACTTGGACAACCATTGAAATATTTATGCGTGACATTGCAATGATTTGTGTGATATGTAGCTGTCACTTTCGACAGACAAATGACCAGTAAAGTGTATGATACACTTATAAATTAGTTCGTAGCAATGTATAGAAACTGACAATTGAATTGACAAATTGTTTTTGTTATATGCTAATTTACCATATGATATGTGTCAACATCTCAATTAGGAATAAACAATTAAAACAAAGTCTAATTTTCTTAATAAAGATGTCAGTGTTACCATCTAGTAAAAGCATAAGTATAAGGAAAGAACTTTGAAAGAATATAAAGCACAAAAGTTGTTATGCTTATCCACTTTCAGCTGTAAAAAAAATAGTGTATGTGTAGGAATTGATATGACAAGAAATATTGTCTTACAAAAAAACCGAAAGGTAAATACATGTATGAAGACAGCAATTCAGACCATTTCCTTGGAATAACCTTGGAGATAAGTAGAAGACGAGACTGCTTTTAATCACATGGCATGGAGATGGCAGCTTGTTTACTTTACTAGCAGCAAGAAGGCTTTTTCGGGGATATACAGTTTTTGTATTATAAGATTTGATGTAAGCATTAGTGGTAAAATTTGCAGATCTTCTTTGAGCATGAAACAAAGAAGAGCGAAGTGATCTGATAATACAGATTGATAAAGACAGGGTTTCAAACTTTCGCTGTGCTAGTTTAGAATTAACCAAAAATATAAAAGAAACCACTAAAAATAGCTTAATTATAAGTAGGGAATGTGGAAACCCAGATTTATGACATGCTTTAATTATCCATCTCATTAACAAATTACGACTGTTTTAATAAATAAAAACAGGAAAATGAATTTCCCCAAAATCTGATATGTCATGTGAACACATTAAGATAGATATATATATAGGTATACTAACTATTGTTCAGAATTTCACTTAAGCACCTTTGTCTAGAAGGCTTTTCTATTTTAATGTGACATCATTTCAGATTTAGCTCTCATTTTCATTATCATCCGTCAAATTTCTTTATGATACAACTTATCCTAGCTATGTTTTGAACATTATAACTGCTTTTTATCAGAGATTGTTTACTGTATGTCTATAGATAGACATTTATCTTCATGACTGATCAAATTATACCAATTGTTTGACAGTTATATTATCTAGGCATATCATTAGTGATACAGCCATATATATCAAATGATGTGGGCGTCAGGCTTTTGATCTGTGTGTCAGAGTTATGCATAAAACTTAATTTTGAAACAAGAATTTATCACTGGCACATATATTTGCATATTATATATGATACATATTTAGCAATGTACACCAATTACGACATCAGGGATATATCAATACCTCACTATAGGTGCAATAATTAAAATGTTGTTTTGTTTTCCCTTTTCCTACTTATAAACTGATAAGTAGCTTATAGGCTACTCAAACAGTTTTAACTAAACTGAATAACTGTAATTTTATTTTTCCTCAGCAATTGCTTTATCAGCAATGAGTACATTATCAGATGGTGGACTGTTTTTGTCTTTGGTCAGTCATGAGTGTCATATCAGTTATCACTCCTTAAACAGTTTTTGTTATCAGTATATTTTAGAAAATGCTGGATGGATCATTCTCAAATTTCATTTGTCAAGTATTGGTTTCTCTTGGTGCTTTGTTGTACATATTCAATTTTGAGACTGATTTCAAAAACAATTTGGCTGTCAGGTGGCCATCTTGAATTTGACTGTAAAAGCTTGTTTTTGGCTTGCTATTATTACTTATAATGTACATTGTACTGGATCAATCTTATTCAAAGTTCATATGAAGGTTCCCTTTGATCTTAATTTTACATGTCCAATTGTAGAACTGATCACAAAAGGAAGAATAAGGCAACCATCTCTATTGAGAGTGCTTTAACAAGTTGATTTCCGTTATAGTCAACAGGGGCTGGCAACAATAGATATGGAATACATTCCTGTAAACATATACAATGTATGTACTTGTGTATTTTAGCCCATCTGGCCCGAGAGACTGGTGAGCTTATATTATGCCATTGTGTGTTATCTGTCTGTCGTCATTAAACAATATTTTCTTAAGAACCGAAACAGTCATGATATTTGGCTGGTAGCCTTCTTGGATAAAGCCTGGCAAAGGTTGCAAACAAAAATGATCTTGACTTCTTTAAAGATCGGACAGTTTGGTCGAATATGTAAAAAAATATACAATTTCTTCTTAAGATCCGAAAGTCTTCAAGCTATATTAGGCTGGTAGCTTCCTGGGATGCAGCCTGACAAAGTTTGCAAACAAAGTTATTTTTGACCTTCTTTCAAGGTCATAGGGGTTAAATATATCAAAACTAAAACAATTTCTCTTAAAGAACCAAAGTTATATAATTAGCTACCTGGAATTAAGGCTGAAAAAGGTTTGGAAACAACTTCTCCTGAAGAACCAAAAGTCCTAATTCCTGACATTTGACTGGTAAATTCCTATAATTGAGCAAGACAAATATTGCGAAATTAAATTATACATGTTCAATATCGAAACTGATCTCACAAACAAGATGGCTGCTAGGCAGTCATCTTGGAATTTGACCATTTAAGTTTGTTATATTTCTCAGAAGGTACTGGAGGAATGGATTTCTCTTTCAATTTCTTTTCATTAGTCCTCTTGGTTCTTAGTTGTGCATGTTTTCCATTTTAGCTTGACTCGAAAGGAAATTGTAAGCTTGATCAAAAGATGGATGGCAGAAATAAAAGAATCGTCTTTGTTCTTTTTTGACATTACTTTTCTAGTCATAGACACTAAATGATTTATAATCTAATTTTGAAAAGACAGTGTCAAACACAGCAGTATGAATGATCTATCGACACATGATGCATTTACTGTTGACATGTCTTTATCTATCCAATAGGTAAGGGAACAAAAATCAAATTATTGAACTAATAAAAATCTGATGATGGTGGGTGGCGAGACATTCTGGCATCTCTTTTATTAATGTCTTACCCAACTACCCACCACACAAAGTCAGGGAAGTGAGAGAGAAAGGAGGTATTTCGAAATGTTGCTCTATGGATTCTGACGTATGTAGGGTATGATTTGCATAGACATGTCAGTGATTGTCAACACGGGCTTCATCTTCATGTTAATTAATCTACTACACCATTAAATTATTCACCGACACACTGTTTCGACAGACCTGGTGTTACATCTTTGATTTATTACAATCACAGACATGATATCTACTCTTAATTTAGATTTTTTATTCATCTTCATACAGTTATAAACAATAATTTGAAAGTACAATAGATTTTTTTTACATTTTTGACCCATCCTCTGCCATGTGGATAAGATGGTAATTTATAATGTGTCAGTTGTATTTTTGATTGCAAGTTTTATTCTTATTTTACTTTCAAATTTATTTATGGAAGTACATTGAACCTGGTATTGCGATTTGTTTTGTAATTACTTGCTGAGTAATATAAACATGTCATTTGGGTGACGGCCATATACATAACATAGATAACGTGAGGCGTTATATAAAGTAGCAGTCCGATGGACAGTCGTTACGCAATATACGTCGTAGTGATGTAACAGCAATAAAAGAAAAGGTATTTTAAATACATGTACCTTAATGATTAGCTACATATTATCATCTGATTAGAATATTTTATCAGTTTGATTTATAGCCCTGTATCAGTAATGGTGGCTGTATTGAAGTGACAGTTACATGACCTGAAAATTCTTAAAAATATTAATAATGAAACAGTTTGTTCACCTGATGTTATGAAATTTCATTCATGTATACAGATACATCTTGGGATGGCAGAGTTTCACCAAAGTTTTGGTCAGTGTGACCTATATTTTTACCTTGAAACTCCATCAAAAATGTTTCATTTCTGGGGAATATGGTCACTGTGACCTATATGGCATCATAATTGTTGTCCATATCACAGACATTCTATTGTTTCCAGTAAAAAATACATTAGAACTTTGTCCTCAGTGTTTTTTGAATTACATGTGAACCACCATATTATACTTGACATACTTTTTGACCTAAGAAGTCTGCCCAAGAGATTTAAAAAAATGAACATTTAATTGTATAATCCTGGAATCTGTCCATTCAAAATTGTATAAAGTTGTCTGGTTGAGTTTGTTAGCTAACCGACTCCATCATCAAAATTGCTCTGTTTCATCAGATCACACATGTTATTAAATGAAAACAAAAATTGCCATGGGACCTTATCAGCAGATACAGTAATCAATGCAATATTCCAGAATAATTTGGCAAATCATTAGCCCCTTTATTTAAATGGGGAGTTCAGCTTGAGAGTGGGATAAAAAAAACTTAATGGATTTGCTGCAGTGGGAAAGTAGTCCAAATAGGTGCAGGTATCCTGTTAGTGGGAAAGTGTCAAACTAAAGGTGTCACTTTCATAATTTACCCTTGTACAGCGCCCTTATATATATATATATATATATATATATATATATATGTGTGTGTGTGGTACTTCCCTTACAAGGGCCCGGGGTATTTCCTGAGATAAAGTTTGGTAAAAAAAGAAATAACAAAAAAAGTGACACGACTTAATTAGCCATGTTGTGGATGTATCTGTAGGGACCATGGTCATTGTGGATGTGTGTATTTATAGTTACTATAAATACACACATCCACGCTAACCATGGTCCCTACAGACACTGTCAGTATCTATAGTTACTATAAATACACACATCCACGCTAACCATGGTCCCTACAGACACTGTCAGTATCTATAGTTACTATAAATACACACAGCCACAATAACCATGGTCCTTACAGACACTGTCAGTAATTATAGTTACTATAAACACACATCCACAATAACCATGGTCTCTACACACACTGTCAGTAACTATAGTTACTGACAGTGTGTGTAGAGACCATGGTTATTGTGAATGTGTGTATTTATAGTAACTATAGTTACTGGCCTTGTCTGTAGAGACAATGGTTATTATGGATATGTGTATTTATAGTAGCTATAGTTACTGACATTGTGTGTAGGGACCATGGTTATTGTGGATGGGTGTATTTATAGTAACTATAAATACACACATCCACAATAACCATGGTCCTTACACACACTGTCAGTAACTATAGTTACTGACAGTGTGTGTAGGGACCATGGCTATTGTGGATGTGTTTATTTATAGTAACTATAGTGACTGACAGTGTCTGTAGGGACCATGGTTACCGTGGATGTGTGTGTTTATAGTAACTATAGTTACTGACAGTGTGTGTAAGGACCATGGTTATTGTGGATGTGTGTTTATAGTAACTATAATTACTGACAGTGTCTGTAAGGACCATGGTTATTGTGGCTGTGTGTATTTATAGTAACTATAGATACTGACAGTGTATGTAGGGACCATGGTTATTTTGGATATGTGTATTTATAGTAACTATAGTTACTGAAAGTGTGTGTAGGGACCATGGTTATTGTGGATGTGACTAGAGTTACAGACATTGTCTGTAGGGACCATGGTTATTGTGGATATGTGTATTTATAGTAACTATAGTTACTGAAAGTGTGTGTAGGGACCATGGTTATTGTGGATGTGACTAGAGTTACAGACATTGTCTGCAGGGACCATGGTTATTGTGGGTGGGTGTATTTATAGTAACTATAGATACTGACAGTGTCTGCAGGGACCATGGTTATTGTGGATGTGTATATGTATAGTAACTATAGTTACTGACAGTGTGTGTGGGGACCATGGTTATTGTGGATGTGTATATGTATAGTAACTATAGTTACTGACAGTGTGTGTGGGGACCATGGTTATTGTGGATGTGTATATGTATAGTAACTATAGTTACTGACAGTGTGTATAGGGACCATGGTTATTGTGGATGTGTGTATTTATAGTAACTATCGTTACTGACCTTGTCTGTAGGGCCCATGGTTATTGTGGATGTGTGTATTTATAGTAACTATAGTTACTGCCAGTGTGTGTAGGGACCATGGTTATTGTGGATGTGTGTATTTATAGTAACTATAGTTACTGAAAGTGTGTGTAGGGACCATGGTTATTGTGGATGTGACTAGAGTTACAGACATTGTCTGTAGGGACCATGGTTATTGTGGATGGGTGTATTTATAGTAACTATAGTTACTGACATTGTGTGTAGGGACCATGGTTATTGTGGATGTGACTAGAGTTACAGACATTGTCTGTAGGGACCATGGTTATTGTGGATATGTGTATTTATAGTAACTATAGTTACTGACAGTGTGTGTAGGGACCATGGTTATTGTGGATGTGACTAGAGTTACAGACATTGTCTGTAGGGACCATGGTTATTGTGGGTGGGTGTATTTATAGTAACTATAGATACTGACAGTGTCTGCAGGGACCATGGTTATTGTGGATGTGTATATTTATAGTAACTATAGTTACTGACAGTGTCTGTAGGGACCATGGTTATTGTGAATGTGTGTATTTATAGTAACTATAGTTACTGACCTTGTCTGTAGGGACCATGGTTATTGTTGATTTGTGTATTTATAGTAACTATAGTTACTGACCCTGTCTGTAGGGACCATGTTTATTGTGAATGTGTGTATTAATAGTAACTATAGTTACTGACAGTGTGTATAGGGACCATGGTTATTGTGGATGTGTGTATTTATAGTAACTATAGATACTGACAGTGTGTGTAGGGACAATGGTTAATGTGGATGTGTGTATTTTGGTAACTATATATACTGACAGTGTGTGTAGGGACCATGGTTATTGTGGATGTGTGTATTTTGGTAACTATAGATACTGACAATGTGTGTAGGGACCATGGTTATTGTGGATGTGTGTGTTTTGGTAACTATAGATACTGACGGTGTGTGTTGGGACCATGGTTATTGTGGATGTGTGTATTTTGGTAACTATAGATACTGACAGTGTCTGTGGGGACCATGGTTATTGTGGATGTGTGTTTATAGTAACTATAGTTACTGACCTTGTCTGTAGGGACCATGGTTATTGTGGATGTGTGTATTTATAGTAACTATAGTTACTGACCTTGTCTGTAGGGACCATGTGTATTTATAGTAACTATAGTTACTGACATTGTGTGTAGGGACCATGGTTATTGTTGATGTGTGTATTTATAGTAACTATAGTTACTGACCTTGTCTGTAGGGACCATGATTATTGTCGATGTGTGTATTTATAGTAACTATAGTTACTGACAGTGTGTGTAGGGACCATGGTTATTGTGGCTGTGTGTATTTATAGTAACTATAGATACTGACCTGGTCTGTAGGGACCATGTTTATTGTGGATGTGTGTATTTATAGTAACTATAGTTACTGACCTTGTCTGTAGGGACCATGGTTAATGTCGATGTGTGTATTTATAGTAACTATAGTGATATGCATGATATATTTCAGGGACTTACTGACAGTTTACAAACAGTATGCCTGTAGTAAGAACAGACTTCCTACATGCCGTCTTCGAGAAGCCTTCAATTCCCTCCACCTTTTTCCATCCAACTCACAGGGTATGTATAACCTCAATTAATAAAATGTCTCTTTGAACTAGAAAAAAAAACTATCGGTGGAGAAAAACAAATGCATTGCAACTTATTCATTTTGTCTCCACCCTCCCTCTTATTGAATAAGAGGAAACACATTGTATAAGGAACAGTTCTTCTTTTGGTTTTCCTTATATCTTCTTGTCCGGTATGTAACTTTTAAAGTATTAGATCTCATGATGATCTCGTAGTATACCAATGCATTATCTATGGATGGTGTGCAGTGCGATATAATTAGATCGCTGTCACCTTCACCTCTAGGTCAAATGTCAAATAAGTACAAGACTTTATAACTTTCAATCCATTAACCCTTTCACCACCTTAGACCATAATGGACCCATCACCATAAATGCATGGTAGAGTCTACTAAGGTACCTAAGGGTGAAAGAGTTAAGGTGCCTTGATACGTGTACCTGAAATTGAAATATACATCATGTATCTGCATCTCACAAAGAAGGTATGGAATGTGTTAGATCTCCATGGCCTTCATGTCCAGGTCCATAGTGAAATAAGTGCAAATCAGGCATACATATTGGCTTAAAGCGGAAACATGTGTTTTTGTTATAAATCAAATCTCTTTTTTAATAAAGTTAAATTCATTGGTCCATTGATAATTAAGGGGGGAATATTTCAACGGCTAAAATAAGACTACTGCTAAAATATGTACGTTTACAGTATGTTGACATGAACAAAACATATCAGACATGGAATAAGTACCTCACTGTAATTCCAGATACAAGGAAGTATTCATATACCTTAACACCTACACAAATCTTTTTAAAAAACAGATTTGGCATGTTTATAGCATATTTGAATCCATGGTTTGTCTGATGTTGTGGGATATTGATAGATATGTTCTGGTTTTACAGTGTATGAGATGGTGCAGTGTGCTGTAGAATGTGGCAGCCCCTGTGAACTAGACAATATCAGCTTTGGGGAATTCTGTGTACTGGTGTCGGAACTCCAAACTTACTACCTCAGGAAGTGAGTATCTGTGCTGTTAGATCATGAGATTTACTCCATAAGAGTACAAGTACTGGAATACCTGAGGAAGTGAGTATGTGTTACGTTAGACCGAGAGAAATCCTCTTTCAGGAAATGAGTATTGGAGCAAAAGACTTGCCACCTCTGGAATTTACTTGGTAGTATGTGAAATGTAAGAGCACTCACAAGGCTAACAACCTCTGGCAGTGAGGAGTATGTGTGGTGTAATTATATAAGATCACTCACAAGGCTAACAACCTCTGGCAGTGAGGAGTATGTGAGATGTAATTATATAAGATCACTCACAAGGCTAACAACCTCTGGCAGTGAGGAGTATGTGAGATGTTATTATATAAGATCACTCACAAGGCTAACAACCTCAGGAAGTGAGTATCTATGATCTAGGAGTGTTCATGACACACACTGCCAATGGTAGTAAGTATCTGTGACATCAGAACACTGGATTTACTACCTTAGGAGCAGTGAGTATATGGAGCTTCAGGTTTACTCCTTCAGGAATTGGGTGTGTATCACTATTCGTTATCAGAACACTAAAAACACTCCTCCTTCAGAAATCATGTATCTCTATGAAGTCAGAGCACAGATTTACTGCTTTAGGAATAGAGTATCTGTGGTCTCAGAGCATCAGACATGTGCCGACAGGTTTTAAGTACTGTATAACGGCATTTTTCGCTCAGTCAAATTTTTGCCCTTCGCCAGAATTATCCACCTAGTGTTGATGGGTGTATTTAGGCATGCAGGAAAAGCAAAAATTAAACTGCAGTAAAAAAAAAACACGGTATACAGTATATGTTTATCAGTGCATTCAGACTTATTCCTTTAGAAATGAAGTGTATACAATATTAAAATGCTAGACACTTCTCTTTGAAATGAGTATATCTGTGATGTCAGCATTGGATCTAGGTAACCGTGATGTCTATAACAGGCTTGCTACCTTTGTGAGTGAATGATTGTGATATCAGAGCAGCGTATCGTTGTAAAAAGCATGTACCCAGGTACTTGTGTACTGGTGTTGAAGACTCATTGCCATGTATATTCCTTGACTCACTGATCTGTGTTTTAGACCAGTGACACCTCAACCACGGTCCATGTACAGAGAGAGATCGTCATCCAGTCCTTGCAAACGGTGGCAGCATAGAGGTATGGTAGTCAAGAGATATAATGAGTTTGACTTAACGATCCCTGTCAGACAGGCAAAGCAATAACTACAAATTCCACTGTAATTTTTCTTACATACAGTAACCTCCTCTTAAATTCATTTTGACTATCAATGTAGCATAACAGGGCCAGCCTACTACCATTGACAAGTTAGCAGCACAGTTGGTAAGGGAGACTATATAATGATCAAAGGGCCAGGATTATAGTCCTGCTCTGGCCTCACTGCAGATTTACACTTAGAATGCTGTTGTTTTTTGTTCATTCTAACTTCTAATATTTTGCATAAAAGTTCAGCAGGGCATGGTTTTCTTATCGGGAAATAGTCATGACAAAAAAAAAAATCAAATGCATAGTCCCAATTTTTGGCAGTGGTATATATGGAGATCCTTAATGAAAGAATAATGAGGATGCAATCTAATTAAAATCATATCTTCACATCGCTCCCGTTTTCTGATGTGTCGCGTTGAATTTTAATTAGATTGATGAGGATGTTGAGGATGTTGACTGGTTATGGTTATGAGTTCAATTGAAGCATTGATAGGCTTTCTAGAGATAGACGCATTGAAATGTATATTACACATGTACTGGAAGGAATTGATTAAGATATAAGATACTGATGTGACCCAGTGATTGGATGTTGATAAGATTGACCTATTGGATGCTGCATTAAATGCTGGGGTTCGATTCCTCGATCAGACGTGAAAAGGTATGGGGTCACCTGCTTGACCACGTGGGTTTTCTTCGGGTACTCTGGTTTCCTCCTGCAATAGAACCTGTGCAAGCTAAAATCCGGACCAACAAGAGTGATTGATATAAGCTGAAAAAACTTGTTTCATAATTGTTGTAAAATAAAGAAAGTTTACATTAAATGCTGTGTATCTTGCTCACTACTTTCCTTTTACTTCACAAGTTTTGAAGCATTTGGTTCAATGTTACAGCACACTAAGACTGCCAGTTTATGTTGGGATGCTGGAATGGGTATTACCTTTTGGACGTGTTGATGTCTACGTTATGATTGAAGTTAACACCAGTAAAGTAGACAAGTGTATGACCATTGTTCACTTGTTTTCCTATGCTGTGTACATTTACTTGTTATAGTGTTCCTCGGCGGATCTTGTAACCCTACAAGCTGGCGACAGGATACAGCTATCCCATTCTTCAAACAGCATGGCATCACCTTCTACAACCCAGTAAGTTAGACACCATCAACTACACCGGGGTTAATCACTTCTCTGGTTGTGCTTTGGTCAAATTTCAATGAGGTTATTTACATCTCACTAGACTCACTTGTACAACTTGTAGATAAAATTACCAACTGGAAATGTTGTAAGGAGAGCATACCTCAACATTTACATCCGGTTGGAATCCGTTGGATTAGCTCCGTCATCCAGTGGAGAAATCAAGACCAGTCACATTGTAATGTCAAATTCCATTCGGTAGCTTGTCTTCACCATTGAGTTGATAACAAAAATCCCAACTAAAGCACAGTTAAAATGAAAGTATGTATGTGACGGCGTTATGCTGATTTATATTTTCGCTGTTACAGCAAGTGCAAAGCTGGAGGGAAGAGTTGGTGGAGCTGGAAGCTCGGGCAAAACAGGTGAGATATTATCACAGTGTATTCCGGGCTATGAAATATTTACTGCATTCCTGGTATATGGAGACACCGTCACTCGCATTAGTAGTGTTATAGAAATAGACAAAACCTGACATTTAGGATCATCCACACTATCCATGATTCCCACCGATATGAAAACAGTGAACACTTTACCAAAGCCTAATATATATATAAAAGAAGTTCAATACAAATTTATTTTTTCATTGTATTGACATAAAAAGAAGTGGAGCCGATATATATGTTGTTCACATACCTATTTCTCTAAAAATAATTGATTTTCAAAAAATAAATCTTTAGCTTTTCAAAATATGTTCTTCGGATTTATCTCAAATAATTTGGGGAACCTACTGTGAAATCAGATATTTTCGTGGGGCCAAATTTCGTGGCTTCCCAACAAAACACCATTTCATGGGTACATGAATTTGTGGATTACCCGGTACAAGTTCTCAATCAATGGAGAATTGCTTTATATCAAACTTATCATTAGTTTGTTGACCTCTGAATTTGTCGATGAAGATTACCTGCAAATCAGCGGAATTAAAAACGCCCATGGAAATTAGTGATTTCACAATAAATGAAACATTGCTTTCTAGGTCAACAAAGTTGCTCAGTGACTACAGAAACAAAATATGGAATTAGTATACAGAGATGGTCTTCCATCATTTATATTAATATCAGTTAGATTTGTTTTCTTTTAGAATGTTTCTTTTTATTTCCAGGGAGCAGACATTTTGTTTTTCGTGATTGATAACCAGACCAGGGCTATAACCTCCATGATAGAGACTGCCTATCTTGTGGGTAAGTTCAGACCGTGAGACGGTCTACCTTTATAACCTCCATGATTGAGACTGTCTATCTTGTGGGTAAGTTCAGACGGTCTACCTTTATAACCTCCATGATTGAGACTGCCTATCTTGTGGGTAAGTTCAGACGGTCAACCTTTATAACCTCCATCATAGAGACTGCCTATCTGGCGGGTAAGTTCAGAAGGTCTACCTTTATAACCTCCATGATAGAGACTGCCTATCTTGTTGGTAAGTTCAGACGGTCAACCTTTATAACCTCTATCATAGAGACTGCCTATCTGGCGGGTAAGTTCAGACGGTCTACCTTTATAACCTCCATGATAAAGACTGCCTATCTTGTGGGTAAGTTCAGACAGTCTACCTTTATAACCTCCATGATAGAGACTGCCTATCTTGTGGGTAAGTTCAGACAGTCTACCTTTATAACCTCCATCATAGAGACTGCCTATCTGGTGGGTAAGTTCAGAAGGTCTACCTTTATAACCTCCATGATTGAGACTGCCTATCTTGTTGGTAAGTTCAGACGGTCAACCTTTATAACCTCCATGATAGAGACTGCCTATCTGGCGGGTAATTTCAGAAGGTCTACCTTTATAACCTCCATGATAGAGACTGCCTATCTTATGGGTAAGTTCAGAAGGTCTACCTTTTCAACCTCCATGATAAAGACTACCTATCTTGTGGGTAAGTTCAGAAGTTCTCCCTTTATAATCTCCATGATTGAGACTGCCTATCTTGTGGGTAAGTCAGACAGTCTTCCTTTATAACCTCCATGATAGAGACTGCCTATCTGACGGGTAATTTCAGAAGGTCTACCTTTATAACCTCCATGATAGAGACTGCCTATCTTGTGGGTAAGTTCAGAAGGTCTACCTTTTCAACCTCCATGATAAAGACTACCTATCTTGTGGGTAAGTTCAGAAGTTCTACCTTTATAATCTCCATGATTGAGACTGCCTATCTTGTGGGTAAGTTCAGACGGTCTACCTTTATAACCTCCATGATTGAGACTGCCTATCTTGTGGGTAAGTTCAGAAGTTCTACCTTTATAATCTCCATGATAGAGACTGCCTATCTTGTGGGTAAGTTCAGAAGGTCTACCTTTTGGGTACCGGTCAGCTTAGATGGTTTACCATGCAGATAATAATTTCAGACATCTTATACATTGGAAGTTCTCTTTAAGGATCCCTGGTCCCACTGCGCTGTGGTTTTTATAAATACAGTAACATTCCATTGACCGGTAGCTCAACTGGTTAGAGCAATAGTATAACAATCTGAAGTCAAGTGTTTGAATCCCAGCCTAGCCCCGCTGAAGTTCTTCCACCCCGAAGACTGTTGTTGATTATATTTTGTTTATTTCATCTTAATTGCTTCTCATGAAAGTCCTGCAATGTACAGTGTTCTTTTCAGAAATGCTTTATCAAAACTATAGTCATGCCGGGAAAAAAACAGTTTCTACCACTTGTTTACATTTTTGTGCGATGGTGCGAGGATCCTTTATTGAATGAACTTGTTGGCAACTGCTTTATTTATGAAATATTTCGAATTGATTTTTTCTGTTTTAATTATTCTTCTATTTGATATTTTGCAGCCACCCGGCGGCAAGTGATTGCTATTATACATGAATATGACAAGAACATAAAGATCTGTGGGGAGGAGGTCCCAAACAGGTAGGTGTAGTGTGTCCTCTGTAGTGTTGCAGTGTCAGCTTTGCCAATTACCAGTTTCATTTTGTAATAAAATAACACGTTTTTATATATGTAACAAGTTTTATCTCTGATCACAGTGAGGTGAAGGACCTGTTGAGAGGCAGACAGATACTGGTGGATTTAGTCGAAAGAAACAGCATACCAGTGTTTACAAGCCTTAACACAGCCCTTACCTGTACCCAGACTGCACTAGACAAGGTAGGCTATAATATAATAACGCAGCCCTTACCTGTACCCAGACTGCACTAGACAAGGTAGGCTATAATATATAATAACACAGCCATTCCCTGTACTAGACAAGGTAGACTTTAATATAATAACACGGCCATTACCTGTACTCGGACTGTACTGGACAAGGGAGGCTACAATATAATAACACAGCCATTACCTGTACCCAGACTGTACTAGACAAGGTAGGCTATAATATAATAACACGGTCATTACCTGTACTCGGACTGTACTGGACAAGGTAGGCTACAATATAATAACACAGCCATTACCTGTACCCGGACTGTACTAGACAAGGTAGGCTACAATATATAATAACACAGCCATTACCTGTACTAGACAAGGTAGACTATAATATAATAACACAGCCCTTACCTGTACCCGGACTGTACTAGACAAGGTAGACTATAATATAATAACACGGCCATTACCTGTACCCGGACTGTACTAGACAAGGTAGACTATAATATAATAACACGGCC
>NW_018404269.1:1483758-1499216 GCF_002113885.1 Mizuhopecten yessoensis | reverse complement strand
TAGTCCTTATATTTACTGTGTAGTCCTTATATTTACTGTGTAGTGTTTATATTGCTGTATATGCTGTAGTACTTTTATTTACTGTACGGTATAAGTATTTCTGTTCATTGTAAAGAGCTGTTACTTGTTGTCTTTTGCTTATTTTAATGAAAAGCATAAATATTTTTATTGCATAATGCTTTAATATATTAACTGTACAAGTGGGTATAGCCTACCTTCTACAGTACAGTCCGGGTACAGGTAAGGGCTGTGTTATTTCATTATAGCCTACCTTGTCCAGTACAGTCTGGGTACTGGTAAGGGCTGTGTTATTATATTATAGCCTACCTTGTCTAGTACAGTCTGGGTACAGGTAAGGGTTGTGTTATTATAATAATAACACAACCCTTACCTGTACCCAGACTGTACTAGACAAGGTAGGCTATAATATAATAACACAGCCCTTACCAGTACCCAGACTGTACTGGACAAGGTAGGCTATAATGAAATAACACAGCCCTTACCTGTACCCGGACTGTACTGTAGAAGGTAGGCTATACCCACTTGTACAGTTAATATATTAAAGCATTATGCAATAAAAATATTTATGCTTTTCATTAAAATAAGCAAAAGACAACAAGTAACAGCTCTTTACAATGAACAGAAATACTTATACCGTACAGTAAATAAAAGTACTACAGCATATACAGCAATATAAACACTACACAGTAAATATAAGGACTACACAGTAAATATAAGGACTACACAGTAAATATAAGGACTGTACAGTAAATATGAGGACTATACAGTAAATGTAAGGACTACACAGTAAATATAAGGACTACACAGTAAAAATAAGGACTATACAGTAAATATAAGGACTACACAGTAAAAATAAGGACTATAGAGTACATATAAGGACTACACAGTAAATATAAGGACTACACAGTAAATATAAGGACTATACAGTACATATAAGGACTACACAGTAAATATAAGGACTATACAGTAAATATAAGGACTACACAGTAAATATAAGTGCTGTTCAGTAGACTGTTACATGTTATATCTACAGGGGTTGAAGATAGAGGAGCTGATCGTGGATGATGGTGTACAGCCTGTACTGTATGGCTACCTCAAAGTGGGAACAGCACTACTGTAAGTCATGTACGATCTCTCAATTATACTGTAGACGTACAGATTTTAGCAATATTCTTAATTTAGAGTTTTTCATGCATAAAGCATTTCACTAAATTATCATTACACTTATTGCAGTTTCTGTATATTTATTTTGGTTACAGATATTGTGGTTTTGCCAAATCATCGTTGCGGTATTCTGTCAAAATTTGATAACACACTAAAATGTTATTGTGCAGAAATAGGCATGTTAACAGTAACTCATATCTGAGAGAATCTTATTTCAACCATCACCATTAGCTGTAAGTTGTTGGTGAAATTTCTGCTTGGAACTCTTACCCCGGTATATTTTGGCATTACATTTCTGTTCTGTAACATGGTAGCAGTGTACTTTCTCTGTGCCATCATAAAAGTATGTTTAAGACATTATATTGACATTTCCACTGCAGGTTCCTCTATAAGCATAACCAGTAGAATAATGAACACAATTTCATCAGCGTCATTTAGAAACAAACATTTTGGTGACGTTAGTCAGTTCCAGCAATCTCATCATTTGCAATGACAACATAGACACTTCAATATGGAAAATATCTATATTTAGGTCAATAATAACTAAAATTGACCATGTAAATATCACACTTTTTCAATGTTCAAGCCAGTATGAACACACATCGGTTACATTTTTACCATGAAGCCCCCATGGAATATGTATGTAAGAGTATTGTGTGCATACCAGCATGAAATTGAAAAAAATTGCTGTTCAAACTTTATATGGAATTTTCTGTGATACTTTCACATCACTTATATTTGAAATGCATTGTTTGTTACACAGTCAGATGAGGGAGGCATTCAACTCCATGGACAGTACAGGATCTTGTCACATCAGTGCTAAAGACGTGAGTACTGTGAATCATTTAAACAGATGTTTATCTAACCTTGTTCTTTTTATTGTTTTATTTTAAAAATAAAGTAAGGATTGTCAATATTGATTTATCAGTCACTCCTACTCATACTCATAACATGAGAGGCCGCTGGTCGGCCTTTTTTCAATCGGATATGATTTTGCCGACTGCGACGTGGCGCCTGTCAAAAGTTTTTCGCCGTGTAAAACCTCTAACATTGTTGGAGTACAGTCACTCCCACAGTTGAATCCAATAATTCCACAATTTATATCATTTGAACGTAATGTTTTGGTATAGGACTGAAAAAATAATACACTTCCTTCAGAATAACAATTGTTTGTTATAAGAAATGCTTGGAAAATATTGATAATGAGTTTTAATAAATCTGTCCACCCTAGGTGTGCTTGGCCTACAAGAGCTGTACGGGAGGTCAGATCCTTGATCTGGAGTGGCTAAGTAACCATAGAAACAGGAGCCATGATGACCAGTACAACTTTGAGGCCTTCTGTTGTATCGTGGTGGAGTATCAGAGGAAGGTAGGGCAGTTCACTTCTTAACAACTGAACTACAGAAACTTCTGAGACATCCCAACAGTTGTTTCTCATATAAAATTATACAGTAAAGGACTTCATGTTTTACTCATGTGAAAATATTGCAAATACTGCCGTTATAGCGACAGTGCTACGCCGATAATGACCAATGATATCTGCCTGGTGTGGTGACCAAGTATCTTTCCTTTCTTATTTTCAGAGCAAGCCGTTCATAGAAAAGTTGATTCAGCTGTTCAGATGTTTACTTCAAAGTAAGTGTATACATAGCAGTTATTTTTTCTACCTCTTTTTGACAGGGGCCTGTGACTTTAGAAATATATCACAAAAAAGCATGATTCGGAGGAAATAAAGTGATTTTTGCAATGATTTGGCGAAATGTAGCAAAAAATATCAAGGAAAAGGGGCCTGTATAAGACCCTAGATTCACCTTAAATCACTGTCAATGTCATCACAAACTGCAAGATGTTTCATATATTCTTAAAATATTGCTCCTCAACCCTTCCGAATGTGACAGAAACCCACACTATAGGAAAATATACATTGTCCTGTCCGTGCCAAGTATAGGTTAAAAAAGTCTTTGTGTTTACTGGTCCTATGTGAATCTTGTGGTCAGACTTTCATTAGGCTGGTGATCAGTGGATGGATTCACTGTTACTGTAGTAAACTACACCCATCAAAGTCAAAGCCAAAAGCTTACCTGCTCGTTACCTGAAGAGTATTGACTGTTTTTAGCTCATATGGCCCTTTCGGGCCATTGTGTCTTATGTCATACTGCGGCGTCAGTCGTCCGTCGGTCATCTTTTTCTCATGAACAACTTCTTCTGAAGAACTGGAGGACCTAGGGTCATGATATTTGGTCAGTAAGTACCAGGGATAGAGTGCTACAAAGTTTCATCATTAAAATGACCTTGACCTTCGTTCAAGGTCACAAGGGTCAAATATGTTAAACACTTCAAACAACAATATCCCAAGAACCATTTGGACTAGTCATGATATTTAGGTGTGTTATAAAGACCAGCAGTGCAAATATTTTTCTTAATTACAGTAATGAGGTGAAAGGTAGACTTTAAGTGCTATTCCGGGGTGAAACGTTAACATGGGTTAAAAGCTTTAACAATCTTCTTCTCAAGTTCCATAATGGTCGTGCTATTTGGCCAGTAGGTACCTGGGATAGAGTGATATAAAGCTTCCTCATTAAAATGACACAAGGGTCAAATATGATAAAAACTTCAAACAACGATATCCTAAGAAGCATTTGGTATAGAGTCATGATACTTCAGTATGTTATGTAGACCAGCTGTGAATCGTTTTCTTTATTACAGTAATGAGGTCAAATGTCAACTTTAAGTGCTAGCCAGAGTCAAAGGTCAACATGGGTTAAAAGCTTTAAAATTGAAATTTCAAATTTCAAACAACTATATCTTAAGAAGCATTTAAAAGATGTTAAAATGTCTTGTGTTCTAATTACCAAATTTGGTCTGAAGTTACCTATATGTCAGTTTCATGTAACAAAAGAAACAGGTGAGTGATACAGGTCCTCTAGGCCTCTTGTTATATCTATTATACCATTTACCACTTCCTGGCTGACAAGTATGTTTGATTTTCCTTCATTTATTGAAGACAGGAATTATTTTTAATAGATGTGTGAGCTGGTTGTCTTTACATTACTTGCTTACTGTGTAATTAAGAATTAAGGTTTGTTTGTTTGTTTGTTTATGTTTAACGGCCCATCGACGGCTGTGGTCATTTAGGGCCATGGTGATTTATTTATTCACTTTACTTTTTTAACAAACATGTGAATAGCGAAGATAAAATCAGATAAAATGGTTCATTTTAAAAGTATTCGCATTGTATGTGTAGATAATTAAAAATAATAAAAGGGGGTTAAAATAATAAAAGAGATAACGAATAGATGATATGGAATATGCGATATATATATAACGTCAAAAAGGATAAGGTGGGTTAAAAGACATCAGAGTCTATAAAATAGACCGATGTCTTTCAAATAGTTAAATAATGCCTTCGAATCCACGGAACTGAAAAGTGTTTTCATATCCGGGACTCGGAAGTAGTTATCACGAATGTGTTTAAAATCGGAACATTCTATTAAAAAATGCTCCACTGTAAATGGAGTGTCACATGCGTGGCATGAAGGTATATCTTCTCGTTTTAAAAGGTACGAATGAGTAGGATATGTGTGCCCAGTGCGGAGCCGAGCGAGGACAACTTCCTCTCTACGATCTTTCCGACTGGGAATAGATGTTTTAAGTTTCGGTTGTATCTTAAAAAGTTTGTTGTTGGTCTCCAGAGACCAGCGTTTCTGCCATTCATTTTGAATGGCTGTACGAATAGTAGGTTTAAAATCTGTGTATGGTAGTTTGATATTTGTTTGTTCGAGATTCAATGCATTTTTTGCTTCCCTGTCAGCAAATTCGTTGCCTTTTATTCCGACATGGCTCGGAATCCATAGTAAAGTTATTTTAGACTTTTTTAATATACGAGATATTCGATGAGCAAGGTTTTGTACGATTGTGTTTTTAGGATCTCGTAACTGTAAACTCTGTAGGACAGATAGAGAGTCTGAACAAATAATTGCCTTTTTAATGCGGTGTTCATCGATATGGTCGAGGGCCAAACCAATGGCGCATGCTTCAGCAGAAAAGATGGAGGCGCCGTCTGGTAGTCGGACTGAAGTGCAAGTATTGGCAGTACAGCAGGCTGCTGCCACTTTCTCACCTTCTTTGGAGCCATCGGTGTAAAGTTGTGTATGAGAAGGGTAATTCGAAATGCATTCCCGAAAGGAGGATTTGTGTTCTTCGGGCATAACACTTGATTTCCCTCGCTCATGTAATGTAAAGTTAAAATCGGGGGTTTGAATGGTCCACGGAGGAACATCAGATATGTTAAATTCAGCTATGTCCGTCAATTTTATGTTGAGTTCTTGCAGGAAATTCAAAATTCGGATACCAAATGTTGGCAGAAGTTTTTGGTTTTGCGTAAATATGTTTTGGTATTTGGGGTTGAATACTTGGTTGAAAGCAGGATTTTTAGGGTTTGATTTTAATTGAGTTGCAAATTGTAATGAAAGTTTTATTCTTCTGTCATAAAGGGATGGTTCATTTGCTTCCACGTACAGGCTTTTTACAGGTGTTGTTCGAAAAGCTCCCAGGGCAAGACGTAGCCCTTGGTTATGGATTGGATCTAGCATCTGAAGGTACGAACTGCGCGCTGACCCGTATACCATAGAACCATAATCCAGTTTTGTTCGAATAAGTGATCTGTATAGGCGCAAAAGCATTTCACGATCCGCTCCCCAATCAGTATGAGAAAGGACTCGTATAATGTTTAACGCCTTGGAACACTTATCCTTCAGATACTTTATATGTGGTATGAAAGAGAGTTTCGAATCAAAAATGAGGCCGAGAAATTTAGTCTGTTCAACAACAGGAATTCTAGTGCCATCGAGTGTTAGATTTGGGTCATTGTGTGCTTTTCGTTTTTGACAGAAATGCATGCACACAGTTTTGGATTTAGAGAATTTGAAGCCGTTTTCGTCTGCCCAATTTTGTAGTTTGTTTAAACTCTGTTGAAGTTGTCGTTCTATCGTGTGCATGTTCTTAGATCTGTAACAGATCAAGAAGTCATCCACAAATAACGACCCTTCTGTTGATTGACCAAGACATTTGACTATATCATTTATTTTAAGTCCAAACAGTGTGACTGATAGGATTCCACCCTGTGGGACTCCCATTTCCTGTTTAGACGTTTCAGAAAAAGTTGAACCAACACGGACTTTGAAGTGTCTATCTGATAGGTAATTAGATATAAAATTGGGAAGGTTTCCACGTACGCCAAGGTCGTGAAGATCTTTCATGATGCCATACTGCCATGTAGTATCATAGGCCTTCTCAAGATCGAAGAACACAGCGACAAGGTGTTCTTTCTTGGCGAAAGCCTCTCGAATGAACGTCTCTAATCTGATGAGATGGTCATTTGTCCCTCTTCTATTTCTAAAGCCACTTTGAAGAGGGGATATTATATCGTTGGCCTCAAGAAACCAAACCAGTCTAGTGTTTATCATTCGTTCTAAAGTTTTACATACACAACTAGTCAGAGAGATAGGACGATAGTTGTTTGGGTCAGTAGCATCCTTTCCCGGTTTTGGGATAGGTATAATTGTGGAGTTCTTCCACGAATCGGGAATCTTTCCGGAAGCGTAAACTTGGTTGAATATGTAAAGAAGGCATGTTAGTGAAGAGTCCGGTAAGTGCTTTAGAAATTGATATGGAATATCATCAGGACCTGAAGCAGTGTCCTGTGATTTTCTAAGCGAATCAACAAGTTCTGGTAGGGTAAATTGTTCATTATAACTTTCTTTGTTTGATGATTTGAAATTGAGCCGTTTCTTTTCTCTCTTTTTTTTCAAAGACTGGAATTTTTGGGAGTGGTTTAGAGGGGATGAGTTTTTAGCTATGTTTTTTGCAAATGCATCAGCAATTTCAGTTATAGACGAGAAAATTTTGTTTTTATTAATGAGGTGGGAGGATGTTGCCTTTTTCTTTTTCCCACTTATTTTCCGAATCATATCCCATACTTTTTTTGAGGACGTGTTTGATGATATCTTGGATACATATTCTCTCCAGCTGTTTCTTTTGTCAATTTTAATTGATCGCCGAGCCTTTGCCCGCCAAATTTTAAATTCACTGTAGTTTGAAGCAGTTGGGCAATTGAAGTAGCGTCTTAGAGCAGCTGCCCGATTACTGCGTGTTTTAAAAGATTCTTCAGATAAAAGGAACTTCGTAGGTTTTGGAGCGGATTTTGGAATTGTCTTTTGGGCAATAGAAGTGAGTGTTTCAGTAAAAGTTTTGATAGGGTCGTCGAGGTTAGTAAAATTGTCTATGGTTAGTTTTTCAATGCACATGTGTTGGAATTGGGCCCAATCTGCTTTGTGCATATTCCATCGAGGTAGAGGATCATCAAGAGGAGTCCCAATATTCTGAAGAAAAATTGGGAAGTGGTCACTCCCACAAAGATCATCATTTACCCTCCAGTCATAGTCAAGTAAAATGGATGGATGGCATAATGATAGATCAATGTGGGTACGAGAGCCTGTAGCAGGGTGTAAATAAGTAGGGGTATTGTTGTTAAAAAGGCACAAGTTGTTTTTATCTATAAATTCCTCAATACGTCTTCCTCTCTCGTCTGTGTTGGGAGAGCCCCACAGGCTATTATGACCATTAAAATCACCGAGGATTATGAATGGTGTTGGGAGCTGGGAGACGAGATTATTGAGTTGCTCACAAGTGAAAACAATACTCGGAGGGAGATAAATTGAACAGACAGTTATTTGTCGGTGTAATGTTGCACAGACAGCAACAGCCTGTAAATTTGTGTTTAACTTGATCATTCTGTGAGGAATATTTTTATGGACAGCTACCGCTGCGCCACCTGCTGCTCTGCTAACTACAGTTGGAATATTAGTGTAGAGTGAGAAATTTCTAAGCGTGATTGGGTTTTTGAGCATGATTTCTTGAAGACAAAAAATGGCGGGTCTAAATTCTTTTGATAGATTCTGAAATTCTTCTATATTTGCCTTTAATCCGCGGATGTTCCATTGGATAATTGTGTTATTTATCTTTTGTTATTTTGGCTGGATTTCGATGGAGTTGAAGCACGAAGCGCGGAGGCATTCGTCTCCATCTCATCATCGAAATCTAGTAGGACATTGAACCGGTTTGTCGGGTCCTCTGATCCTTTGCCAAAGGTGACATTCAGATCCGGTCCTTCGGATTTGCCCCTCGCTATTTTAATTTTTTTCCTAGGTCTGTTGGTGGGTGATGTTGTCTCTGGTTTCAGTTGGGATCGAGGAACAGATGTGAGTGAGCGAGATCGCTGCGAACGCACATGTGCCCTAGATGTGCCAACCTTTGGAGGGTTTTCTCCTGAAGAGGAAGGTGTTTTTGATGGTGGTGCTGGTTTTGATTGTGGTGCTGGTTTTGATGAAGGTGCTGGTTTTGATGAAGATGCTGGTTTTGATGGTGATGCTGGTTTTGATTGTTTGCTGTTTTTGGTTGGTTTTCGAAAAGTCGTGAAACGGGATGGGTCCCCCGTGAGGATTTTCAAGTTCTGTTGACCAGCCATGTCTGGGACTTGTGAGCCCCAGGCAGGTATGTCTTCAGAAACTTGAACCGAAGCATCCTTGACCGTGACACTGTCAACCGGCGCCTTGCCTCGAGTCACTTGTGCGTAAGAGGGTGTAGCAATGTCTGCACTCCCGACTATCCTCCTGGCCTCGGGGAAAGAGACACCTCGGGTATATTTAACCCGTAATATCTCCCTCTCCTGGCTCCAGGTAGGGCAGTCGCGAGAAGAGGCAGCGTGCTTCCCCTCACAGTTGACACAGCGCAGGTTGGCGATGTCACAGTCATTTTGCTCGGTGTGACCCTCACGGCCACAATACTGGCAGATCGATTTTCGTCTACATCGCTTTTCGTGATGACCGTACTTCTGACAGTTTCGGCATCGCAATGGATTTGGGATGTAGACGGAAACGTTGTACCTCTGGTATCCGATTGTTAGTATTTGGGGTAGTGTTGGCGTTGAAAAAGTGATGATGAAGGTGTTTGTTTTGATTGTATCATTGTTTCTCCTGATCACCATCCGCCTCACCTCAGAGACCGGGACGCTCTCCTCCTGGAAATATGCCAGTATGTCTTCATCGGTGTCATTGCGCAAGGCTGGGCACCTGATTACCCCCTTGCTGCAATTAAGTGATGAGTGTGGTTTCACACTGACACCGATGCCGGCAAAACTGGTTGTTCCGAGTAGGTTCATCGCCTGTTGTTGGCGATAAACCTCTATAAGGAGATCGCCCGATCCCAATGGCTTAACGGATTTCACATCCCCTGCGATTCCCTGGATGCCCTTCCTCAACAGAAGTGGCGACAACGCGGCCGTTGTTTTACCACTCTGTGTGGAGGTCATCACAAGGAATTGCGGGAATTGGGTGTTCTGTGTTGCGTTTTGTGTTGTTTTTGAGCTAGGGTCATCGTTCCTGATTTTGGTATGTCCGTCGTTTTGGTGGTTTTTATCTTTACCCATGTGTATATTTGTTTGTTTCACGATCTATGCCTCCACCCGCCACGGAGCCCAACAAGGGGACACTGGTGTGACGCGGATATCCAGCGCCAAGTGTCGGAGATACATAGAATAGTATACTCGTAAGAATATACATACTATTTGAAAGAGTATACTCTCGCGATTGACCCTGAGCCACCGCCTTCTTGGGAGTATGTAAACCAAGGGCTCGGCGTGACCAGCCGATTGGTGATAGAGGGCCCATATCACCTCTCGTCTACCCAGAGTCCGAAGCCAAAGCAGTATGTTGCAGAATATCGGATCATGTCTCCTTCCTATCAAGAGTTTGACAGTGATTCCGACTCTGCTCAGCTACCAGGATCTTCTTCCCCCAGGAATACGAGATGCAACCCACGGCAAACAGGTTGGCTCAAATTGGAGCTACTGTGAAAGCCTTCTGCTACGATGACGCCCAGCGCGCCACAATCATACCCCCGAAATGATCACATACGCACTGAGCACCAACGTACCCAGCCTCGGGACGTGGACCCAGCTTTCTTGGAGGCCAAGAATTAAGGAGAGATTGATTGATTTCCTAGATATTCACTTAACAATGTCCAGGTACATGCATATGCAATTGTATGCATATATGTTCATGATGAAGATTTTTATTTCATTAGGTAAATATGCGTTCTGTATTTATTTGTGTAAACTCAATATAATGCATATTTTTTTATCATTTTGCAGAATTAACCAATCATTCCATAGCGCTGAACTGCAGTAATGTACAAGAGGGGCGAGACATCTACCTTGGGGGTAGCTGTGGTGACTCCAACTGGAGGGAGAGGATAGCTGTTCCACTTCTGAGGTAAGTACTAAAAAGGTGGCGTGGATATTTCACAACACAGGTAGGTTACTAGAGGGGGAAGACTGTTCCACGACTGAGGTAAATAACTTAATGGAGGGACAAGGCTGTTCCACTACTGATATAAATAACTTGAGGGATGGAGATGGCTGTTCCACTATTGAGGTAAATAACTTAACGGAGTGTGTTGACTGTTCAACTACAGAGTAGAGTAAAAAATAAATAAGGGAGGGGGATGGCTCTTCTACTACTGAGATAAATAAATTGAGGGGGATGGCTGTTTCACTACTGAGATAAATAACTTGGGGGGAGGGGGGCTGTTCTGCAACGTAAGTAAGTAACTAGAAGGAAGGGTAGATGTTTCACAATCAAGATAAGTAATTAAAGAGAGTAGCTGTTCGTCTTTTGAGGTAAGTAACTAGGGGGAGGAGTGGCTGTGGAACTGTTCTGTGTCCTTTTAAGGACAAAGTACATAAATCTGTATGTAGCATGCTGAAGTTAAGCATTTATTTGTTGGTAGGAAGCATGGCTTGTCCTACGCCAACCCCTTTGTCAATGACTGGGAGCAACGACTCATCCCCATCCAGGTGGCCATACGTGAAAAGTGTCGTCTGCTCCTCTACATCATCTCAGACAGGACACGATCAATATCATCTATGATCGAGGTAATCTATTTCTGAACAAACTGAGCAACTTTATAACTAGAGTTCATTGTGTTCAGGACAGTCAGGGTTTTTGTGTGGTTTTCAAAATTGCCTAGTTACAAAGCTTTACAGATAATTTGTATAATTCCTTACAAGTGAAAATTTTATCAAAAATTAAGGAAATATGTGTAAAATAGCTATTGTCACCTGATGTGTTTAAGTATGTATGACATTTACTTGTTTCTGTACCAGGCTGGTTACTACATTGGGAAGGGCTGTAAAGTTGTGCTGTGTGTCAAGGAACTACCCGATGATGTCACAGTAGGCAAGGAGGCTGTAAGTTACTTGTCATCTCTATCTTAGTTTACAGAGAAAAGTTTGTCTTTAAGTTTTCTCTATCTTACTGTCTCTGCTGTAATAATCATAAATCAATAATATTTCATGAGATGTGTGTTATACAGAGGTCATGGGTGACATTGTGATTTATATATTGATTTCTCCCACAACCCTATAGGTTTACTCACTCCCGATTCATTGGATAAACCTGCTAGGAGTTGGTAATTATTTTGGTTACCCACTAGTGGGCAACACCCTAGACGTGATTTCATTGGTCAATATTTTACTTATGACGTCACGTAACAATGCTATGCGACGTCATCTTCCATTGTGAAGTCATGATTCACGGCAATTGTTTCCCCCCATCAGAAGTCTACATAGTTGGGAGAAAAAGGATCCCAAACTTGTGATGGTAGGTTATCATATTTATCTAACTTTCGTTAGTTAATTTTAAAATTGTAAAAGACACTCGGTAGACCTCGTGTCTTTATACAATTTGAGGTCTACCGAGGTAGACCTCGTGTCTTTATACAATTTGAAAATTAACTCGAGTGAGATAAACATGACAACCGACCATCACTCGTTGGGGAACCTCTAGGTATCTAATTCTAATGAGTGACTCACTCAATCTAATTAAAAATAGATCTTTGCATCGCTCACGTTATTGATATGTTGCGTGAAAGATCTAATAACATCCCACTAAGGGTCATGTGAGAGGTCATCTCAATACATCCTTGTATTTATAACAAGTCAGTCAAAACTCTGCGTTATATAGAAGTTACTACCTGAAAGGCAGTTTCCACTAGCCCCGATGCCAGATTTTTGGCATTTTGACTGATAGATGTCTGGTTTGGGGCAAGAATTCTTCCTATATTCAGAATATGGAACTCCGACAACATTTGGTGTTGCAAAAGATTTTTCAGGTGCTTATAAATCAATTGCCTTACATTTCATATACTATTATATGAGTAAGTTTATTTGTCTGTGTGGGCAAAGAACAGATAAACCAGTATGTACAGTACACTACATAACAAGAAAAGAAATGACATTAGAAAACTAAACCATCTTTAAATCCAATAGTTAAACCCTTAATATATCAGTCTTCTTTACACCCTTGGATTTTCTCATGACAAGAATCATAGTCCATTGTAAGCACAACCTTGTGGGTGATACTTAGCAGAGTCCTCTATACCTGTGATCTCGGAGTAAAGATTTATATGAAAGAGGAAGGTGAACCACACAGGCTTTGATCTTAGAGTAGCTCTTTGATAATGTTCAAAGCACAAGTACCACTGTCTATCAAATAACTAATGGCATGCCTTCAAGGAGAGGATCCAAGGCCACAGAGAATGCATGTATATTGAAAGTGCAACCCTTGGATGGATTTCAAAGATGACAGTATTGGTAATCATCAATGTATATGTGTAGGCATAGGTCAAGGTTATATGTCAATCACAGTAGCGATTCAAGTAGATTCTTAACTTTTTGAAATACACCTTATATGAAATTTCCTATTTTTCCAGTTGTCTGAGTGTGCTGTGAAAGACTACCAGCGGGGCAGGGCCTACCTGATAGACCTTGCAAGTCGTGAGGGCGTCCATCTCTTTGATGATGTCACAGAAGCAGTTATATGTGCCATAAACTATCTCAAAGACGGACACATGTGACAGATTTTACCTCACCAAGGAACTGACCAACTGTTTATTTCAACCAAGGACAGATTCACAGAAGACAGACATGGCAGGAGGGCCAGAGAAAACATTGACATGAGGGATACACAATAATCTCAGTATAGATGGTCACCGCTCATAAGAACCGGAATGTAAATTGTTGGTGGATATTTTGCACAGTGTTTTCAGGTGGTGCACTTTATATATATATACACGTAAAGGTTTGCTCCATACAACAGTTCATTTCAAATAGATGATTATCCAAAACTGTCAGTTTATTGGTAGAAGCTCTCATTGCTGCTGTTCATTGAGTATGAATTCTGTCTCTGACCTACATGCTTGCGGAACAACCGGTGCGTCTGCTTTTTTAATGTAAAGATTTCGGGTAAAATCCTGGCGAACCTGCAGATGTTTATGCAGGCCTTGCAAGGCTTTGTCAAGATTCGCCTGAAAGCAGTACCAGATTACTAGGTCAACCTTATGTCATTAACGAACAACTGTGGTCCAACCAGTCCAACCGTTTGGATCGCGATAAAAGAAAGCGGCCAATAAAGATGTTATTTCTCATAGGTTGTGCTTTGACGATATCAAAGAAGGGGAGTTAACTCTAGCTCTCTGTTGCTATCAATAATGTGGTCAAGAGATGCCACCTGTGTTTTTATGTGAAAAATGGCGAATAACTGGCAAAAAGATTTACAGATGCTTTTGTTAAAAAAAATGTTAATATTTGGAAGATTTTGTTTTTTTATTTTTACCAGATTTTATTTTTTAGAAGAGACTTTATAACCTCATGTTTGTGAAATCCCTGCCTAAAAAACAATCAACAATCATTTGTAAGGCTTGGATTTTTGTTATATGTATATTTACATGATCATAAAAATCCATGTTATCTAGATAGCAGGAGGTATATAGCATAAAGATTGTTTGATTTAAATATATTTTACTGGTAAATACTGCACGACGGGTTTGGACGCAGGTCTAACCAACTTATCTATGTCCTGTCACTTGGCTTGTATGTTGGTCCCACACAATACCTACCTCACCCCCAGTACACTCACCACTTGTACCTCGATTACTGTAAAAGTATCCACAAGCAAATATATATGCAGAGGGAGACTATAGATATATATATTATATGCTGTGTAACAGGAAGTTTTCGCCCAGTTAAATATTCGCCCTCTGGCGATAAAATCCATGTTTGCCCAGTGTTAATTTAGCCCTTCACATGTACATGTACTGTCTAATTGGAAAAGCAACCGATTCCCGACAATCGATTATGAGATGTCAACATCGATGATAGTTTTCAAAACCAGAAGTCAAGTTCTACTTTCATTCTCCCTAAGAGAGAACGGGAGTTCTATGTCATTTTACTCTGAACTATAACTTCTTACCAATCATGCTATTTAAACATAATTAATTGTAAAAAATATAAATGATAACTGTTCATTAATAAAGATTGTTTCGTTAAAATGGTATGATAATAAATAAAGATACGAAACTATGCGGAAAAGTTGAAATTTCATTAGTAGTATTAATAAAAGGAAAAGCCATATGCCATTGTTAAAAAAACAGTAAATATTTGTTATCATTAATAATCAAAAATCGATCAGTTTTTATATTATATCCGATCATCGATGTTGAAATCTCAACCGATTCCCAGCACTACAAGTAGATATCATTGCTAAATGTGTAGGTTAGAAGTTTGAATTGTATATGGTGCTTTGTACGTCCTGTTTACACCCAAGCCATTGTAGAAATTATAGTGTTGTCACATCAGAAAAAACTCATAAACATTACTAACTTTGTCTGAATTATTAAGATGTAATTGTAAGTATAACCTAACCTTTGTTTCGATCAGTTGATTAACTGTTGATCTATTCAGTATAACATAATTTTAACAATAAAAGGATCCCATCCCTTTGCAGGAAAGGTTACTATGCATAAGGAACTTCCTGTTTTGGCATGACTATAGCTTTGATAAATCATTCTGAAAAGAAAGTCATACCCTTTGAAACTTTCATGACAAAACAATAGAGATGAAATTACAAAAATCTACAGCAGTGTTCTGAGTGTAAAAATGCAATGGTGCCACTGACCAGGATTTGAATGCCAGACCTCAGATCATTATACTGTCGCTCCAACAAACTGAGCTGCCTGGTTAACAAAAGTACCCTTGCCCAGCCCCATTATATTCAAAACGAAAGTAAAGTTATATTTAGGAATATTTTTGGAGCAATTTTTATACGCCCGTCAAAGACGGGGACGTATTATGTTATCACGTGAGCGGGCGGGCGGGC
>NW_018404269.1:1417184-1483702 GCF_002113885.1 Mizuhopecten yessoensis | reverse complement strand
CCAACATTCGACCATAATTTGTGGAGTTATGCCCCTTTATGGACTTGCCGAAACAGTGTCCGCTTGATATCTCGAGTAATTATTAACGGATTAACTTCAAACTTCACAACAAGATTAATTACCATGAAAGCTCGGACAAGTTCGATAACCGCCATTATCCGACCGTTATTATTGGAGTTATTCCCCTTGGTTTCATTAATGCGATGCATGCGTTTCATGATGTTGTATTGCACTCATTGATCTACCAGTTATGTTGAATGATTTCTCTTTTAATATCAATTACTCACAAATACTTCATTTATTTCAATCATACAAACAACTGCTCATTCAATGTGTGACGGGCGTATTATATACCGCTCGCGGTAACCTTGTTGTAACTGTTTTGATTAAACAAGACAAAATCTGTTGGTTTATTTTTTATAAACGAGCAAGAAAATGAAAGTTTGAGTTCATGTTCTTCATCTGCAACTGTGTATTAAGAGGTATTCACTGTGTATTAAGAGGTATTCTTTTTTAGAAGGTATTATAGGAGCTATCTGATGACAAAGGTGTAAAACCAATTGAAATGTTTAAACTATTGCTAATTTTGGCTGCTTCTCTGCATTTCCAAATACCAGAGTTATGTATATAATTATTCAAGTAGTTACTTATAATATTTACGATTGAGGTGTAAACAGTATAGCATACACACATATCTTGGTGTATAGGCCCAGGCCTTTCTCGATGAATGCTACACCCTTAAGTCATGGCTACTGTACTGAAATAACATGTTTGCTGTACAAAAGTATACTGAAATGTCATTTTTACAGCACTTAATATGATAACTGTATAAAATCATGTTTTTTTCACTGAAATATCATTTACTGATCGAAATATTAACCAAACTAAAAGTATCACATTAACACCAGTGAAATATTTTGTGTTGACTAATGAATTACGTTCTGTCCCGACACATTTTGTTTAATGCACTGAAATTTGTTTACTGAACTAAAACATCATGTTTACTCTATTGCAATATTCTGTGTTGACTAATGAAAGGTGTTTACTGCATTGAAACATCCCGTTTCAACAATTTACTGTACATTTTATAGTAGGTTTACACAATGGAAAGTTTCTTGTATATTTGATGTTGTGGTAAACTGCTTCAACTTCCTTACTACCTATCCCTTATAAGTTCTACTTGACTAGAAGTTTAACCTTCCCGATTTACTATCCCTGTATATATATAAGAAATACTAGCAGTGTGATTGGCATCCTGTAGTAGCTTAAGATGATAGCTGTTAGGTATTGATTTGGTAACGATGCTTCCAAAAACTGTACAGTACACTTTTGGCATTAAAAATCTGGAAAAACGGAAGATTACATTTAGAAATGTTGGCAGTAGTGAGGTGCCAAAGGAAACTACAGTATTAAATTGATGTTTCATTTTCATATGCCAGTCTACAAAAATCAAAACCTTTAAATTTTTCATCTGACAGTCAAAATTCACTTGCATTCATTCCATTTATCATTTAATAATTATTAATTGCAATGCTTTTTCTATTATTGTAGATTTTATTTTATTTACATTATTATTATTGTATATATAAAAGATTATGTGTTTAGGAAATGTTTTTTTCTACAGAATTGATCTTGTTTCTAGTATATTCCCATCTATTGTAACCAGGTTGACTACAGTACTAATTCAACTATAAATCTAAGTCAAGAAACTTGATCTTAATCTATATATATATACCTTGTAGCAGGCTTCTTTGTATTTGTTCCACTTTACTTATGATATCCACGGCAGTGTGAAGTTAACATTGTAGTCAATGAGTTGCTCAAAATATTTTGGTTAGTGTAATGATTGTGTCCATTGATATGAGAGCTAGTCTAATGCTAACGGAAGTTTATAACATTAGCATTGATAAATGTATTCCTAATAACATTTAAACAGAAAAGTAAGTTTTGCTTACAATGTTAAATAGATAATTAAGCTAGAACTTTTTTTGTAGTTAACTAATATGACATGCATGTATCATATTCTGAGCTAGTTTGTATGTACCAGTTACTACCGTATGTAGGGTTTATAACTCTAACATTCCCCAGACTGCCGTATAATTCTAACAACTTGGCTAGCTAGGCTATTACTCCTTTACCCAATACAAAGAGATACAATTTCTGCAGCAATATTTCAATATAGGCTAAGAAAAAGTATTTCTTGATTTCCTCCCCCATGTCAATAATTGTTTTCAAATTATATCCATTCTGAAGTAATTCTCAGTTTTCCAGTCACCTCAAAATAACTCCCATGGTGGTGAAATATTGTTTAACATATCTTTCGTCTCATCTTTAATTTGAAAATGCTATTTATTTGAACCTCATCATTCAGATGTCACACGATTGAGTCAATATTCTGGAACATGTTTCCCTTATTTTCCCCAGTAATTCATCCTTATACAATCAAAATATCAGCCACTTATGCTGGAAATACTAGCAATGTCGAAAATATCATATCCTACTACATAAAGATATAATGAGTGTATTATACCTTATGTACCAGAACATTTATATATGATTATCCTTTACAACTGTAATTTATTCAATGTGGACAACTGGTATTTAGACAGTGAATGAGAAGGACTAATCATTCATTCAATGAGTGTTGATAACACTAATATTAATACTAGCCAAATTTATCCTATTTTCCATCATATTGCAAATCAACATATATAGTTGACATGAACAATTACACACGTGTCAGTTCAGCATTGTTTACATCACATCTCTGATCAAGGGTACAAGTACACATGTGTCAGTTTAGCATTGTTTACATATTTACGATGTAATACTGTTTATTTGCAATGTATCTAGAATATTTTTATTTTTATCTCATTTGACAAGATCTTAATTAAAAGCGTTTTGTCCAACTTCAGTGTTTGCCTTTTTTATGTCTATATATAGGCATTTCACAATTTCTATCAAACCTGGGGATTTGAATGATCAGATTGTCCATCATTCATTATTAACAAGGCCTAGTATCACATTTGAACAGCTGATATTTTGGATGGAGTCTAATCAGAAGTTAATTCATATTACAATTGTATTACCTAAACCTTCATTTTTGGCCACAGGGGTCAAATCTTCAAAAAAAACAAGAGGCCCAAGGGCCTAAGCGGTTACCTGAGTTATATCATAGGTAGTGGTAGCTTTAATTTTAGCTCACCTGGTCCGAAGGACCAAGATGAGCTTATGCCATACAGTTGCGTCTGTCGTACATTCGTACGTCAACAATTTCTTTAAATGACTTCTTCTTAACCACTGATTGGAATTCAACTAAATTTGACTGGAAGCATCCCTTGGTGGTGTGGATTCAAAATTGTACAAATGGTGGGGCTAAGGGCAGGGCCAAATGGGGGCAATTTGGCTATATTGCTTTAAGCGACTTCTTCTCTAGAACCAAGAAGTGGATATCAACCATATTTGACTTGAAGCATCCTTAGGTGGTGGAAATTCAAAATTGTACAAATGGTTGGGCTGACCTCCCAGGAGGCTGAGGGGTGGGGCCAAAAGGGGGCAATTTGGCTATATTGCTACAAACGACTTCTTCTGTAGAACTATGCCATGGATATTGATCATATTTGGTCGGAAGTAATCATGGGAGGCAGGGATTCAAAATTGTACAAACGGTGGGGCTAACCCCCCAGGCTAAGGGGTGGGGCCAAAAAAAGTGTATTACTTGGAAATGGCTGTGATCCCCACCATATAACCATAGTATACAATTGCTGAGTATAAAGAGAAGAATGCACATTTGCTTCCATGATGGCTCTAGGGTCTTGCCCCACCCTTGGAGACATAGTCCCTGGGCCATAACTTTAAAACTGTTGAGATCCCCACCCAAAAACTATATATACAAGTGCTGGGCATAACGAGACGAATGCAGTCATGATATCAGAATAGAAACTGGGGTCTGACTGAACCCTTAGGGACCTAGTTTCTTAGTCAAATCTTAGAAACAGTTGAAAGCCCCACCCTATAACCGTATATACAATTGCTGAGTATAAAGAGATGATTGCACATATGCTTCCAGGATGGCCTTGGGGAATGCCCCACCCTTGGAGACTTAACCCCTGGGTCATAACTTTGAAATGGTTAAGATCCCTACCCCAAAACTATATAAACAATTGTTGGACATAAAGAGACGAATGCAGCCATGATATTAGAATTGACCCCAGGGTCTGCCCCACCCTTGCATTTAACCCCTGGGTCATAACTTTGAAACGGTTGAGATCCCCACCCCAAGACTATAAATACAAATGCTGGACAAAAAGAGAAGAATGCAGTCATGATTTTATAATTGATCCTGGGGTCTGGCCACAACCCTAGGGATCTAGTTTCGGAGTCACAGCTTGGAAACAGTTGTGATCCCCACCCCATAACTATACATTAAATTGCTTAATTACAGTAATGAGGTCAAAGGTCAACTTTAAATGCTAGTAAGGTCAAACGTCAACGTGGGTTTAAAGCTTTAACAAACTTCTTCTCAAGTTCCATAAGGCCCAGTGTCATGATATTTGGCCAACGGGTACCTGGAATGGAATGCTCTTCATTAAAATGACCTTGACCTACTTTCATTGTCTTACGGGTCAAATATGTTAAAACCTTCAAACAACAATATTTTGAGAACCATTTGGTCTAGAGTCATGCTACTTGGATATGTTATGTAGACCAGTTGTGTGAATCGTGCCTTTATTACAGTAATGAGGTCAAAGGTCAACTGTAAGTGCTAGCCGGAGTACAAGGTCAACATGGGTTAAAAGCTTTAAAATTTAATTTTTCAAATTTCAAACAACATCTAAAAAAAACATTTAAGAGCTGTTAAAATGACTTGTGTTTTAGTTCCCAAATTTGGTCTGAAGTTACCTTTATGTCATTTCATGTAACAAAAGAAGTCAATAGCATAACCCATTTTCCAGGTCACAAGGGTCGAAGGAGTCATGAAACAAAGCTTCCATGTATCCTGCTGGGATGATAAGCCATCAAATTTGTTCTATTGAATGTCTTTGGGTTCACATTCAAGGTCACATGTGTCAAATTTGTTTTAAAATGATTTCAAATGACTTCTTCTAAAGATCCACAAGGTCTAGTAATATTTGTTTTTGCTTGCTGGAATAAAAATTGTTAAATGTGAGAGAGATTGATTTACTACATCTTCAAGGTCTCTTTAATCAAAAAAGAAATTTTCAAACATTTTCTTCAAGATTGAGTCGGTCAGGAACCCTGTGACAATCTGCCTTGGAATTATATTTGATCACTAGCCGACTGGGATGGAAAGCCATCAAATTTTCTCAAACTCATTGGGCTTCCAATGGGGGGGATTATTAGTTGCATCCTTTCCTTCCGAAATTTATCTGGGCCATATCGTCTATACTATTATACCTAGAGTACAAAGAGTAGGTCACTGTGACCTATCATTTTACCTTTGACCTCACTTACATATTTCACCAGAGTAACGAGATTTGGTCTGCAAGTACAACTCTGAATAGCAGGGTGCAGAGTACAAGTAGGTCACAGTGACCTATGGTTCGACATTTTTGAAACAAGAGGCCCAGAGGGCCTGTATCGCTCACCTGAATATTTAAGCTATTCTCATTAAATATTACATTGCACTATAGATATTTCCCTCGCAAACTTTGTCAGCTCCATCTGTTGAAACTACCAGCCAAAATATCATTATAAGATTCTATGCTTTTTGGTTCTTCTTCAGAAGTTGTTTGACATATTTTTCCTTGTGACCTTGCAAGTAGGTCAATGTCATTTTCCTTCTCAAACTTTGTTAGCTCTATCCCAAAAAGCTACCAGCCAAATCTTATGGATAAATTCCTTTTGGATCTTCAAAAGTTGTTTAAAGGTTTTGACCTACTTGACCTTGAAAGTGCGTCAAGCTCATTTTCATTCGCAAACTTTGTTGTACACCATCATAGGATGCTACTGGCCAAATATCATAACTCTAGGATTTTCAGATCTTCAGAAGAAGTCGTTTGAAGGTTAACACCTATTTAACCCCTGTGACCTTGAAAGTAGGTCAAGGTCATTTTCATTTAGGCTCTTTCCCAGGAAGCTACCAGTCAAATCTGAAGACTATACCTGTCAGTTATTCAGAAGTCGTTTGAAGCTTTTGACATATTTGACTCGTTTAAAGGAAAAGTTAACGGACGACGGACGCCCGCCTTGATATAAGCTCACTTGGCCTTTGGGCAGGCGAGCTAATAAAAACTCTATACCTTTCACTTCTTCAGAAGAAGTCGTTTGAAGTGTTTGACCCCTGTGACCTTGAAAGCAAGTTGAGGTCATTTTCATTCTTAAACTTTGTCAGGCTCTATCCCAGGAAGCCACCAGCCAAATATGAAGATTCTATACCTTTTAGGGTTTCAGAAGTCGTTTGAATCATTTGACATATTTGACTGCTATGAACTTCAAAGTAGGTCAAAGTCATTCTATAACTTTGTTGGGCTTTATCCCAGGAAGCCACCAGACAAAATTGAAGATTCTATACCTTTCAGTTCTTCAGAAGAAGTCGTTCAACACATTTGACCCATGACCTTGAAAGTAGGTCAAGGTCATTTTCATTCTCAAATTTTATCGTCAGAAGAAATCATTTAAAGTGTTCAAGTACATATTGGGATGATGGAGTGCAAGGTACAAGTAGGTCATGGTGACATATGCTCCAACTTTTCCCTTTGAAAATTTAACTCCAGAGCAAACCTGCCAACACTATTTCACCAGGATTAACCTAAATTAGTTTGCAGGTACATCTTGTGATGGCAGAATGCAGTTTAAAGGTCACTTTGATATATGACCTCTGACCCGTCATTGAAAAGTTTGTTCAAAGCTTCTATACTATGCCCGTTATGAAGATATATTCCCAGATGACAGAATTTACTCTATCAAAAGAAAGTCATTGATATAATTTTAACCTTTGAAGGCAATCAGGTTACTTTCTTTCCAGTAGGTTGATCCTAAAATCGCCAATTTTTCATTATGTTGCATCTCGTCTTGCTTTCTACATATGATAATAATATCCAATCCATGTCTAAATAAGGTGACAGGTGAAACCCTCTTTGTAAAATTGTAAGCTCATTGAAAACATGCTTTCATTTTTGATAACAACATTTACAGTGATTGTACATATTTGAATCAACGTAGTATGAAAATAAAAAAGTCCAAAGCTTGGTAATTACATCAGAGCGCTCTTTATTTTGTTCAGAGCTACATACAGATGACTTTGGAGGCAAATAGAAACTGAACATAAAATCTGTGGTATACAAATGAGTAGAAAGTTGATGGATGTTTATAAGCAACCGACATGACATGCTTTAGCACCTTGTCTGTCAATCACCTTCGCACGATGACATCTATCTCCTCATCCCGTTAGGGGTACGAAAAGCAGATGACCGCCACTCACAATTCTGTTAAAATATCACACCTGCACATGCATGTACATACAATACACATGCACCCATCCTGTTTACAACCAACTCTTAATACTTTTACATACCTCCCTCTACACACACAAGTATTGCAACACAAAAACCAAACGAGTTGGGACATCATCACTATGTAATCTGTCCAAACCGTTTTTCACATCAACTTGTGCAGTTCCACAGAATCAACCACAAAGACTTTGAATAAAAAAAATCCAGTTCTTCACATATATCATCTACTTAAATATCAAACTAGCAAACGACATCAGACTTTTCTCTTAAATTAAGAACTGTGTGAAAAAAGGGGTGGGGTATCTATAAAGAATACTAACCATGAAAAAATGATAAACACAGCTGAATATAGGACAGGGTATGGTTACATGGTGGGCAGCCATGGTGGCCACACCCATGTCACACTCGTAAGGTAAGAACGGCCCAATCGTCACCTAGGGACTGGGGCTTAGTCCCAAAGGTAACGCTGGAAGTTTTATATATTAATAACATGTTAATGAGTTTTCTTTTCACCAGAACTGCCAGGCTACAGGGGCAATAGCAGCACAGACAGACTGGTGACCGGGGCATCTCTTAGTTACCATCATATCTTCATTCAAATATACTAGTGCATGTGACACTACCATGCCCTTAATTAAAACCAACTCCAAACTTAACCATTATGTTCGCCATTTTGGTAATTCAGAGGCTAAAATGTATGGCGTTTTGGTAGCTTTAAGATTCATCCTTCACAAATCTTATATTTAATTTATTATCTTTCATCTTTTCCCTCTCCTCCTCTTTTCACTTTAAAATATTGAGCTAGAAATGTTAAAATCACAACTCAAGTTTTGTGTTCATTTAATTCTAGAACTAAATGTCAAAATCTCCTGTATCTCTGTAGTCAGCCTTTACTAGGCTATGAAGTCTTTTCAATTCTTGTCTGAATTATTTATAGAAAATGGACATCTCACTGTTCTTTGGTCACTCTGTACTCATTACTTGACCATAAAGCTCTAGTGACTAAGTTAAGAACTAGCTCTTCCCTTCCTAGACCTTCCAACATACGCTTCTGACGTGTCTAACCAATCTCATGCTTTGTGGGTATACATGCTAATTTACAAGTGACATGAAATGCTAAAATATCATTTCACAATGCATGCATATTACAGAGAACATGTCAGATCCTTTTTTTGTTTAACATGGCAAGAGGTGAGATTACAGCACTTACTACAAGGTAAAATACAAGTACATTGTAAACTCCCTAGCTAGACCACCTATGGGGTACACCAGTATCAACATATATGTATAAATGTGTAATTGTTGAGGCAGTCTTGGCCCATTACTGTACAATCCACGACTAGGGTCGAAGAAAATAAAAATATTTCATTCTAGTCCGTTTCCTTGTAGGGAGACAGATAAATATAATAAATAAATAATACAATAATACTAGACATGCGGCAATATTCGTTTGAGAACCTAATGATTCCCCCATAGGTGCATGTATTCATGTTCATCTCTATTGTACATCACAGAAGCATGGATGATCATCAATGTCGCCTGGAGCATCACAAGTGACCAGAGGGCACCAGACTATTGCTAACACGTCAATCCTTCTTTCAATCATCCATGTCACAAAAAATGTCCATGAATAAACAGTCTTCCCTTTACCTTCTGTTTGCTAGTCCCATGTCCACACTATTTCTGACTTCTTCAACATCTGTCTTTCCTTTGTTTCATTTTATTTAAATGTTTATGTCACAAGAAAGTGTTTTTTTTTCCAAATCCAAATGTAAAATGTCCATGTGCCATCTCGTAGCTCTTCATACAACAGATTATCACAAAAACAAGTCTAAATACTAAAACACGAGTTAATGATAATAGTATAAATAAAAAATTCAGTACTTCATGATAAAAAACCCTTGTTGCTCAGTACATCTCTTTAGGACTACTTGAAGGCAACTGGTTACTTCTTTTCAGTGCCTTTCTCTTCTGTTTTCTTTGTGCTTGTTGGGTTTGGGCTGGGCACGGGCCCTGACCCAATAGATGCAGCAGGTTGAGGGGGGCTTTTACTGTCGTTGACAGAAGCCTCTGCCTTCAGCTTGATGCTGGGTTTGTTCTGTGGGTTGAGGAAATTCTGTGCATGTGCAAGAAGTTCCCGTCTCTGTTTAGCCTGTAGGGCTTTAATGGTGTTGTTTCCCCCAGATCCAGGGACCGCACCAATGCTAGCTGGGGGTACAACCTGAGGGGGACGCTGTTGTCGAGGACTGCCAGGAATCTGGACCCCTCCAGGCCGCTGGATGGGGTTAGGAAACGTGGCAGGAACTGGGGGTGCACTTGGTCTAAAGTTATTCACCATCATTGGAGATCTCACCATCGGGCCTGCAATTAAAAAAGAATTTATTCAAAAACATGTTCAGGTATAAAAAAAACTACTCATCGACAAATAGGAATATAATTCAAAATTAAAATTGGGCTCAACATTTAAGAACAATACATATGTAAAAGAACTGGCCTATCAATATAATTGAACAACTGGAATATGGTCCTTAAGAGTAGTTTTACCAACCTAAATTGGTATGCATTTTTTTTTAATCACTTTAAATCTAACTTTGAAATACATCTTGGAATTGCTAACAGCACAAAAATACATGAATTGATTGTATATCACTGAACAATGGTATCATTTGTATGGAGTTATTCAGATGTATCATTTTACCTGCAGATTGGAGTGGCTGCCCCATAAAGGGCTGGTTGAACTTCTGACCTCCAAACTGTTTCATGTTCGACATGTTGGCCATGTTGGTGGAAATGTTCGCCATATTGGTATGCAAGTTGTTGTTGAAGCTCACATTATTGAATCTTTGGTTAGTGTTGGGGGTCTGAAGTTGACTCAGGTTAAAAAGCTTGGAGCCCTGATTCTGCTGTTGAGATGCAGAGGAAGGTGCAACAACAAAGTTATTCTGACCAAGAGTTTGTGGGGGAGACTTCAACTGTAACACATATAAATCATGCTTTAGAAAACACAAAGACTGTGGGTTAGACTAGAAATACGTTAGATCATAGAATACACAAAAAATATACTACAAGCAATCCCTAGTCTCTCAAAGAACGTATTCCATGATTGTGCTTTTCACACCTGATCATCATTCTGAAAATATTCATGGCAATATACACAAGTATTATAGCAAGTTGCTTTATGAAGGTGAAATCAAATATGCTGTATTAACTAGAGAAGTCTGTAAGGCATCAATGCACCTGCACCAAGGCAACTGGCAAAGAAAACTCACTGTTTGAGAAATTTCTGTAAAAAAGTAATGGTGAGCTTGACACCTTGAAATACTTATCCAAGGTATTCTCACTGTCAACCTATAGTGAAATTAAAATTCAGGAAATGAAGGTGCCCAAGTAAATTGGTTGACATATTTCTATCAGGAGTCACATTGGCATTGACATTTGGACCATGAAACACAAAAGGTCTTTCTTGCAGCATAATTGACTGCTGTCATATATATAATCTAAAATCTTACACTTCACATTGAAAAGCAGGTCTATCCATTGCAAAAAAAACTACTTGATTAAGAGACATTCTTATACTAGACCTTTATATTAAGTCCTTGAGTAAAGACCATGAATCACGACATGAAAACGAGCTATTCAAAGAGGTACTTGCATGCAAAGTATTGTAATTGTAGGCGATATATATGATATTAGAGGCATCACGATTCACCGCGATGCACTTGTATCGCGATTATTTATGTTCGATTTGATTCACAATACATTTTCCCAGATTTTCGATACGTCACGATCTGAATATTAGTGTATGCCGCTTCAGTCGAAACGTCTGCGAGACGTTCAATTTCATTGGCTGATCTCTAAACCCTCAGCCAATGCGAGGATGACATTTTCACAATGCATTCATAAGATAAATGGCGGACCGTGGTAAGGAAATGAAAATTTGTGATGCTCTGGCAAGCTTCAAATCAAAAGTGTGGAAACACTTCGGGTTTCCGTGTATCGACAGCTTATATATCTCATTTTGTTGATATTTTAAAACAAAGATGTATCGAAACAAAATAATCGAATCATAGTACAAATATCGAGATACGTATCAAATCGTTGGTAGAGTGTATCGTGACAGCTCTATATGATATGTCCTGTAAGATAAGTAACAGCCCCTCATGTGATTTGTTAAAGGGATAATTACCGGAGTGCTCTGAGGTGAACCCTGTTGTGGCTGTTGCGATGGGTTGAATTGCGACATCTTTGAGCCACTGGAGGGCTGGGCTGTCGCCACACCCATTGGTGGCTGGCCTCCGCCCGAGGGCTGCAGTGACAAGTTAAGACCAGGCCCTGCAGCAGCTGCTGCAGACTGGTTTCCAAAGAACTGGGCCGCAGTCTGTCCACCAGCTGCAGCTGCCTGTTGTAGAGCACCCTGTAGGATACAGGCCTGGAACATCAGCTCACCACCACTTTTCCTGTTTCCATTACCCAGGTGCTGAAGATGTAAAAGGTTGAAATCAGTTCTACAATTAATCCGGATTAAAAGATGTTTGCTATTTAAGACATTCCTCCAAACCAAAACAACTTGCGGACAATTATTCTTAGGAAACAGAGATCCACTACTTTAACAACTAGAAATGGAGTTCATGTAAAGGAAATGTATTTGATCCTCTACTCATCACAAACCTGTTTTAACGCCCTGTCACTTTCAATCATTATTAGGAGACTGAATATGTGTACTAGATAACATTTCAGTGTCTCTTACCTGCATGTTACTGGAACCTGGCTGTGTTGAGAAGAAACTTGTCTGCTGCATGTTCTGTTGTTGTTGTTGCTGGTAAAATGAGGAGGATCCCTGCACTTGTGGTACATTCTGAACAGCAGCTCTACAATGAGAAACAAAAACATTAACCACATGAATTTGTTAATTCTAGTAAATAGATTTTTTGAAATCCAAATTCCTGTTTAGTTACAGACATTTGAACACATTACTGTTTGGCGATGTACCCTGATTATAAAAACACTTATTTCCAATATAAATCAATAACTTGATAAGCTAAATAACAAAAGATGCAAGTATTAAACACAAATTTAAGTACCTTGGCTGTACAAGCTGGGACCCAAGAATCTGTGATGTGTTCACATTCTGGGCTGTCTGTGTGTTTCCTAGAAACTGGTTGGTACCAAAAGGCTGGTTGGGGTCATACTGGAAAAAGGAGATCTGCTGTGATGGTTGTAGCAGATTACTACTAAGCCCTTGTTGCCCAAACTGAAGTGAATTAGGTCCCATGCTCTTCTGTAAAGTTGTTCCTGAAATTATCCAACATCCTCTCAATTCAACACATTGGTTGTACATATTCTCATCACATCTTATCAAAATGCAAGCATCTGCTCTGCAATGAGTAAATTGCTGACTGAACGGCAGGCGATTAAGATAAAAAATTATTACTTTAATTAATTAATAAAATCTTTCTGTTGATGTACTCACCATATGCATTTTGAGGTGGTTTGATAGTTGTTGACATTAGAGAAGAGTTGGCAGAGGATACCATAATAGTATTCTGAGGGGCAGGGTTCTGCCCGAATGCTGCTTGAGGCTGATGCTGGGGTGGCTGATGCTGGGGCTGGTGCTGGGGCTGAGGCTGGTGCTGGGGCTGGTGTTGGGGCTGATGTTGGGCCGCCTGGTTTCTATGAGTGTATGCTGACAGCTGGGGCAGTTGGTACGAGTCCAATTGGGTGGGTGTAGTTGGCATGAACAAGCTCTGCTGGGAGAATGTTTGGCCAAGTTGAGGTTGCTGCTGGCTCAGACCATAACCTCCAAAGCTGGGTTGGTTTTGCACCTGCTGGAGACAAATTTACATTTAAAATTAAAATAACAGAAGTGAAGATTTAAATCAACATAATAATTAAAACGCAATTTATATGTTTAGACTTTCAGTAAAAGGTACTAGAACACAGACAGGTTCAGCTAAGGCCCCGTCATGTGCCTGACTGTATCCTGAAAGTCTACTTTTAGTAAGTGACCTTGACCACAACAACTTTTAAACCCTTACTCAGATCTAAATATCACAATCTATCACCATGTCCAATTTCAAAAAGAATTTTGGATTCTGAGATAATTTCCGGAAAAGAAAGTGTGGACAGACAGACACTTTGATGACTATAGGGCACCCACATTTCCAATGCTGGCCCTAAATATATATATATTACTATCTCATCAATGTTGAAATTGCTTTATTTTTCAAAAGTGAACTTTTTCCATTATACAGTACATCAGTGCAAACATTTGATAATCTTGACTCCTAACAGTCTGCCTACACTCTCTGATATTATATTTTTTGTTGGGTGTTGAGGTCACTGAAAAATTGCCTCCCACCCCTCCCATAAATTTATTTCTGGAGCAGCCCTTTAAGATCCAGATTCCAAAATTCAGCATCTGTTTCTAGATAACAAATATTCATATTCAATCACATCTTATGCAGACTCACTTATATCTGAATAATATATTGTTTGGGCCTTTCGTTACGGAGAAAATAAGATACAGAATTACATACCCTTGGTTCGGGAGTGATCAGCTGTGAGGTTCCGATCTGGAAGGCCTGGTAGGTCTGTTGAGAAGCAGTAGGCAGCTGAATTGGCTGTAATGTTGGACTAGGTACACTTGAGGGGTTACTCAGCACACTGCTACTGCCACTACTACAGTCTCCACCAAGAGATGCCTGCAGCTGTTGAGGCTTCACCTGTAAGCAAGAAAATTGGTTGATTGAAGCAAGTTTTCTTTCTGGCAGCATAATTGACTGCACTAATAAATAGAATCTAACATCTAACACTTCACATGGACAAGCAGGTCAACAGTTACCACAACACATATGGCACACAAATTTTAAATTAGATACCGTACGAATTTATAAACTTATAATAATATAATTATATATTTATCTACATACTAATGTTTACAGATGTATCTGTATTTTAAAAACTTATATTAAGCAAATAAAACCACAGAGTTCATGCATACTGAAACACAGATGTACAAAATAAAGCGGTGTACACTGCAACTCTGGTCTTACTTTGCAGACATTGCTTTGTTCGTTAGCCTTTCCGTTGTCCCCTAGGGTAGCGCTGACCTCAACAGAGTTGGAGCTGTAGGAAAGTCCATCCTCACGAGGTGACAGACTGGTTGCCAGGCTACTATTATTGTCATCTCCCCGGGAAACTGGGTCAAGGTCAAGGCCTGCATCGTTGCTCACCATCACACCAGTGTCCATGTCAGGTGGGAAGGAGCTGAAGGAGTCGGACACTGACACAGTCTCTGATGTTGTCGACACTGCACTCACTAGTCCAGATGTATTGATTCTGTGGACGAAATCATTATCATGCAATCAACATACCACACACAGTCCATTTTAGGTAGCAAGCTATTAAACAATATTTAGTTCAGAATGAGGATAATTTATTTAGCTGTTATGTTTCCACTGTATTACCAGTTATTGGGCAATTCATGATCATGGAGGGCCTTCTGCATAATCGGGGTTGGGCATCTACTAAGGGGACATCAAAGAGACCAAATCTGATCTGCTGCACCCATTGAAAAACTTTAATATCAGATTTCTTCACTTTATTTTCTCAACTTTTTTCCAAGCCATGTTGTCTTATCTTGACAACTTGGTCACAAACAACTGTAACCATGTTCAAATGAACAAGAAAAGTTGATGTTACACACTTAAATCTGTTGTTCACCCATGGGGATGGGATGCAAATAATTTGAAATGATGCAAAATGCTAAAAACATGGAATCTCACCCCTGGTCAAACATGACCATTCCTGGAGACACCTGATCCACCTGGTCCCAGAATGTTTTAACAGAGGCAATTTTCTGGTTTAGATCCTGTGCTGCAGGAGATGTGGGAGAAGTTGTGTCCATGGATTGTGTGTTCACTGTGGTACTTGCAATAGACATGGCCACCACTGAGATGTTGGGTTCCACCAGGTCTATGTCCTTCTCTGGCTCAACTTTCTCCGGGAACTTGGCCAGTGCGTCATCATAGACAAAGTCCAGCTTTATCTCACTCGAGTCATCACCCTACAAAACACAATCAAGTTTCTTTAATATACAAAACTTTGGTACCCAGGTAAAAATCCTTACGAATTATTATCTTCCAATTTAATTTTTAAGCATACTTATGCCCTTATTCAAACGTTGATGGAAATACAGCCAAATTCAAAAGTCTGACCAAGAAATGTTGCTTAACACAAAGTTTAACCGATGTTAGGGAAATGGAAAATACTGGTCGGTGACCTACACTGATAACTATTAGACTTCTAGTATTAGAATTATGGAGCTAAATGCTAAGTTTAACCAAGCTGTCACAGGACAGAAAAGGCGAGGCAATCACTTAATGCATCATTGATGTTGCATGGACATTAAAGCGGAATTTTCAAAACAAAACGCATCTTTTCAGGTTAATAGAAGCAAAACTTTCCCATTTACCTTTCCAAATGGGAAACTAGGTAGTTGTATAGGTTCTGGTTTATCAATGGAGGCTGTACTGCGTGACTTGTCCTTTGATATTTCTGGTTTTTTCACCACTTTTGAATCTGGTTTGTCCATGGTTTCCTTCACACTGACTTTTTCACTGCGAGTCACCTACAAGCACATATCACATGTTAATCTTCATTAAATCCTTTTAAAAAGCAACCTGTTAACATCTCAAGGAAACTACTTAAAACACAAACAATTTTCATTTACTAATATATTGCAAAAAAATTGTAGCATATATAACTTAATTAACTACCCTTGTTAATGTTTATGAGTTTCTCACCTTAGGTTGCCTCTGTGGTTTTGGAGCATCACTTGATTTCATGTCAACTGCTATAACAGGCATCTTGTTCTCATTCTGTAATCAATTATTCAAATTCAAACATACAATAAGCACAATGAAATCTAAGCATTATAACGAAGGAATAAAACTTCTTTAAAATTGAATTGAATTTGTTCAATTGAATTCTTTTCAATAACCAACAGTAATTACTATGAAACTTATCAATAGATTGCTATTGATTATCAGCATTTTCTTTATATCAAATTCAATCATGAAAACATCAAATTATTTCAAATTTATGAAAAAATAATTATTCAATAAAGAGAAGGATTGGGAAGCACACAAAGCCGAAGTATCATTCTGTAGATGTATTTATTCAATGTCAGACTGTCATCAATACTTATTAAATTCTATTGAACATAAAAAATGCCTGGTAAACTTCATTCATAGATTTTTATTTTTTTCAGTTAGTTAGCCAGAACACATGTGAACCAACATTTGCGGATCAACTGTCGCCACAAAATCCATGCAAGTGCATTACAAAAGTTTCATGTTATACAGTATTTAAGTCAGAACATACGTCATATTATGAGAGATATTATATATCTAAATGTTTTAGTATTGCAATTTTCATACCAAAACAAAAGTAGCAAGTGTTAGGTAATACCCTTATCCTGTTGATAAACATGTTAAGTGAAACCAGTTGTAGGACAGTTCCTTTGAGAGCCTTTTCACAATATCAAGTTCTTATTCTACACTTTAGGTAGACAGATCTCGATATTACAAACAAAGCCAGATATATGTAGTTGTGAATTATACAAGCCAAACACAAAATCTGTAAATAGCGCAATCACTGTCAAATATAGCTCATCATTTAAATTGTGCAACAGAATGCAAGTGACAACAACAAAATAATACAAGTCAAAGTAACAGTAGAGGAATTAAAGCACTTAAGATTAGAAAAAAGCAAAAGCAGCAATAAAGCATAGTCCGGCTCGTTTGGACTTGTAAACCAAAAGTGCAGAAAAAAATTGATCTTTTTTTCTCTGGGGATTCTATTTGTTGTTTTTTCTCGAAAGAAACGGGTGACAAAAAATTAAAATCACGAGGCTACAAGACAACACTTATCAAACAAAAAACAGCCAACATAACAGCGGCTTGTTTTACAGACATTCAACATCTGGCAGTTTCAAATTAACAGGACTTAAATTAATGGGAAGGCAAAAATAAACTGAAACTTTCAAATTTCTCAGAATATTCACTTGAACTCTAAAAAGGGGCCCTGCTTTAACATTCCTCTTCACCTTATCTATCTTCAATTTATTTTCTGCACTTGGGGAGCTTCTAGTTGAAGAGCTTGCAGAATTAGGTTGGTCACTAACATCAATTCCACTATCGTGTTGATCCCCCTTGTCAAATTTATTCTCCACCGTGGCAGCAGACACCTGGGCACCAGTGACAGCAGCATAGCTGATGGGTTTGGACACCCAAGCATTGACAGGGGGAATAGGGGCTGATACATGGGTCATGGCACCATTCATGGACACATGCATGGGCTGCATTGTGGCAGGGGAACCTACTGCTGGACTGTTCACCTGCTCCATGGCATCTGTCAAGTCAAAGGCATCAGATTAGTCTTTTCAAGATTGGTGTCTGCACTATCATGTTTTCAAATAAAATATTTCAGAAACAAGTGTCATACATCTACTTATAGTACCTGGTAATAATTGTATAAATGTCATTACAATCATTCAGATTTGACATTTTTCTATATACATTGGGATTCATTATTAAAGTGTTACAGCTCAGATCAAAATTAATATTCATATTGTGTCATTGGATTGACAGATAAATTTGTATCATCACAGCTGATAAAACACGTTCAAAATACAAGTTCACGATGAATGATGGACTCACTTTTGACATTAGTTGATGTCTGATCCAGGGCATCTGCAGCAGGAGGGGGGATGTTGTTGGCTAGCTCATTGTCCCAGTTTTCTATCTTCATGTCAAATGGTTTTGTCTTTTCCCTCTCGCGCTGTTCCCTCTGTCTGGCCAAACGCGGGGGCAGCTTGCTCTTACTACCATGTCTTGGTTTTTCATTAACCTGTCCCACACCTTTCGGCTTAGCAACAACCTACAGGTACAATCAATAGGCATCCTTACATAGGCTAAAAAAATACAACCTTATTTTTGAATGAGAGCTGTGACCAATGATAATTAGTTCAGGAACTCGTTGTGTACACTGGGACTGCATTTTTTTTTTTTTGAGAGCATTTAGTTAATTGGTGATCGATAAAGTGTCTGCATAATTGAATAATTTTAGCATGTCAATGAATGTCCATATATCTTACCTTTGCACTAGTTTTCTTGCTTTCCACAAGTTTCTGTCGAAGTTCAGCCTCCTGTTGAGCCTTCTGTTTACTCTTGAATGCCTTTTTGGAGGTGACTTCCTGAAAACCCTCATTACTGTCAAACAGAAAATTGGGATCATCGATGGTCACCTCTGGGGCATCGTCGATTACAACCACACCTGTAAAACAGCACACAATATAAACACTTGCACAGGTATCCAGAAAACTGTGCAGATATGTAAAATTGAGAGGCGAGAGGGGTGGAACAATACAAGACTTCTGTCTGCTCTTTCCAAATATGGCTTTAGTTTCTGAATGTGATGTATATATATCTAGACAGCTTTTCCAAAAGTTTTATTTTTAAATATTTTTCATTCACAGTGAACAAATTTATGTAAGCCATGCAACATGCTCAGAAAATATAAAGTAAAATCATTATTTATCATCGGATTGACAGATAAAATTATCATCATTGCATGTTTTAAATCAGAATTAGAGATGCAATACATGTATATAGACTTGTATATACATGTACTTGTGACAATTGATATTACAGCGGCAATACTGTTATCACATTTTAACGATACACAAGTTATGATGTAAATTGACATAACTTTGATAGGATAGTTTGAGGTACCAGTAATAGTATGAACAGTAGAACAAATTCTGTTGGGGACTTCCAAGACCAAACAAGTCATTTCTTCTATAGTTCAACAATCAAAATTTAGCAGGATCATTAAATCCTAAATGCATATCTGCAATTTGCAATGTAGTGAAGATCTTTTTGGGGGATTTTTAATCAATTAATCCACATCAGTTGCATAACATTATCACATGCTCAGAAAATATGAAGTAAAATCATTATTTATCATGGGATTGACAGATAAAATTATCATCACTGCATGTTTTGAATCAGAATTGGAGATACAATACATTTATCAACACAGACCCCTTTGAAGACTTGTAATACTTGTGACAATTGATATTACAGTGGCAATACTGTTATCACATTTTAACAATACACAAGTTAAGATGTAAATCAATCTGATTAAAATCATCTGTTACATGGCTCCGCCTGAACATCTGAATGTGCCGCGGTCAGGGTCACGTTCAAGTGACCTTTAGATGAACCAATCAGAGGCGCTCTGGCAAAAGTTTGCCAGCGCATCGGAATATCATGGTTGATAGATAAATAGCGAGGGTATCAAACCAATTAGTTTTCCAAAACAAATATGTCGACGGGAACTGACGTTTCTATGACGCCGAGGAAACCGTAACCATTGGGTAATAATTGCGTAGGCAACACCGCCATACAGTCTTTCTTCTCTAATAAAGCTTTGAGTATCTTTTTTTGTTCGGGTTTCAGACTATCAATTTCAAATAATTTCAGAACTTTCGCATCTTTCTCATCAATGTCCGCCATATTTGTTACAACTCCGAGCCTCGTTTTAAAAGAGGGTCTCTGATTGGTCAAAATTTAATGAGTAGTTATAAATATAAAGGTCACCTGAACGTGACACTGACCGCGGCACACTCAGATGTTTAGGCTTAGTACGAAGTTAACGAGGCCATGTAACATATGATTTTAATCAGACTGGATGTAAATTGACATAACTTTGATAGGATAGTTTGAGGTACCAGTAATAGTATGAACAGTAGAACAAATTCTGTTGGGAACTTCCAAGACCAAACAAATCATTTCTTCTATAGTTCAATAATCAAAATTTAGCAGGATTTTAAAATCTGGAATGCATATCTGCAATTTGCAATGAAGTGAAGATCTTTTCGGGGGATTTTTAGTCAATTAATCCACATCAGTTGCAAAACATTATCACATGCTCAGAAAATATGAAGTAAAATCATTATTTATCATGGGATTGACAGATAAAATTATCATCACTGCATGTTTTGAATCAGAATTGGAGATGCAATACATTTATCAACACACACACCTTTGAAGACTTGTATATACTTGTGACAATTGATATTACAGCGGCAATACTGTTATCACATTTTAACGATACGCAAGTTATGATGTAAATTGACATAACTTTGATAGGATAGTTTGAGGTACCAGTAATAAATAGTATGAACAGTAGAACAAATTCTGTTTGGGACTTCCACGACCAAACAAGTCATTTCTTCTATAGTTCAATAATCAAAATTTAGCAGGATTATTAAATCTGGAATGCATATCTGAAATTTGCAATGTAGTGAAGATCTTTTTGGGGGATTTTTAGTCAATTAATCCACATCAGTTGCATAACATTATCACTTGCTCAGAAAATATGAAGTAAAATCATTATTTATCATGGGATTGACAGATAAAATCATCATCACTGCATGTTTGGATATTTAGAAAAACAACTCTGATTATGATTTACTTATGGAAAAATGTCACACACTGGCACAGTTGTTGAAGTTAAAAAGAGTCAATATATTTAAATGTGTAAATATGGTGGTATTTTAACTTGCTGTAATGTTTACAATTATCCTGTGTTCACTTGCTGCCGTCATCATAATCTAATGTGTGGTTATGAGAGATTAACAAGCTTCTGGTTTCCAGTCCTCAGGCCTATTTCCTGTGGTAAATCTTTGGCAATGTGAAGTTTTGGTTGTTGATTTCAATTAGCAACAATTATGTGGAAGTTGGTGGCTATAGAACAAGTTTAAATATACAATATGTTACAGTTGTTAACTTCATATATTTGCTCAGGAAAGCAGCATTCAGTACAAAAATAAAACAACTCAACCAGACTACACACACATACTATATGAATATGTGTTCAAACATGCTCAGAATACAAGTAAGTAAAATCATTATTAATCATGGGATTGACAGATTAAAGTAATCATCATTGCATGTGTTGGAATTTTATATTAATGATTATAAGAAAGAGACATTTCTGTGATGACTCGTATGATGATAAAGCTTAGTATGCCACTTAGTATCACTTACTTGCATAATTGTTGATGTCTATATTTGCCAATGCACTCGTTCTCTTCTCTTCAGATTTCAATGGTTTTGAAACATCTGTGAGGTCCGATTTCTTTCCCGGACGACTCCTTGAAAAGCAAGACATTATAACACCTCTTTAAATATACAATAACATTTTTCTTGCAATATTTGCTATAGTAATATTGCTAAAGTTATGCAGATTATGACCACTCGACATAGGTTTGTGTCGATGATCCTTACAATGCTATCAAATCTAGTTCCTCACAGCAGACCATTATGCTATATTGAAGCATTAGTAACCCCCCTGGTTAGTAAGAATTTTCCGAGACAATCAAACAGTGGTGAGGATAATGAAAATCCAAATTGTACACATATTTATCATAAAAAAGTTAAAACCATTAAGTCTTCATGAGAGGTTATTCAATATGACAGCTCTTTTACCCTTATTTATATTGGAATATATTGATACAAAATAACAAGCAAAGATGTAGCAATATGTTGAGAATGGAACTCCACATGTCTATTTAAAGTTAATCTAAACAGCTAGCAAAAGTCTACTATGCACAAGCAAGAGATGTCCCAGTCATCATTCCAATTACTGCAGCTCAGGACATTTTTATATTCATTATGTATCATTGGATTGACAGATAATGTTGTATCATCACTGCTGCTATTTGAAGTATCCAGAGAGCAACACAAGTCAACTTACTTGAGATTGTTAATGGCATTGTTGATAGCATTCTGGTTGTTCGGTACCACTTGATCCACTCTGTACACTGTGGCAATGTTTTCCTTCTTACTTGAGCTATATGGTTTCCTAGGACCCCCGTTTGGGGCCCTAGGACCACTCCCATTTTTTGAAAGATGATTTGGTGATCTTTCCTTCCCAGAATTTTTATTGTAATCTACACCACCATTCTGTCGCCTGCTACCACCATCTTGTTGATTTCCCTTTCTATTTTGTCGGTCATTAAATGGACGCTGACTTGAGAAACTTTTTTTACCAGGGTTGGAGTCTTTTCTTTCCCTGTCCTTAAACTCGTTTTTTGAATTCTTATCAAAGATTCCACTACTTTCTGAAGCAGTTTCCCACTCTTCATTTCCTTCATTAGTTTGGTCCGAGGAGTTTTGTTTGATAAGCTGTGGCCGCTTATTGTTGATGCTAGGAGGGGCACTTCCTCCTCTTCCTCTTCCGCGTCCTCTACCACGATCAGTGCCCCTCCCCTTCTCGTTTAAATTTAGCCCTTTTTTCATTGCAAATCTGGGTGGTGGTGGCTCTCGGCCTGGTCTTTTATTTTCTTTCCTGCAGGCAAAAAAAGAATCAAAATCAGTACTGTTGTCAAACATTGAAAGTTAAAAACATGTACAATATAAGATTTGTGTCTAATAGAAATGAAAGTCCTGCAAGGAGCCCATCCATCCTGTCATTTTTTGTTAATATAGAAATTATTTTTACTAGGAAAGGGTTGTGCCTTTGAAATGTTTCCTTTTCCCTAGAACAACCCACATGTCAAGTTGCTATGTGTAATCACTCTATGTGCAGTTAACATCTACACATGAAATGCAAACAGGTGGACAGACTTCCTGCATGACTGCGATTATTCCCCCAATTTTTTTTTTTTCAGGGGATAAAAGGAACCTTTAATAAAATGAGCTGAACTTCATGGATTACATCAATGTATCAAATAACATATCTATGAACCAATTGCAATTGGTATTAAAGGTGCACACATACCGATAGGGACCTCCTCCCCCTCCACCCCAATCCTCTTTGTCTCCAGGCTTCCCAAATCCCCCTCTGCCAGGGGGTGCAGACGACATCCGACCGCCTCCACCAGGACCACCTCCTCCACCACCAGGGCCTCCTCCTCCAGGGCCGCGGCCTCCACGACCCCGCATGGAGTTACCACCTATACACAAACAGAATCATAATTAGAATCAATGTATACAAAGTGATAAACAAAATCAAGTTTTTCCCTTAGCACACAAATGACTAAGACATACAGATAAAGGCACATTAATATAGCAAGCAAGCTAAGCTAAACAAAACAACTGGTTTATTCTTAAGCAAATCAAAATAAAATTGATTAGCCTGTTTCATATCTTACCACGACCTCTCCTGGATGGTTCTCCTCTTGGTTCAAAGGAGCCTCCTCCATTTCTTTGGTTCATCCTATTGTCATGTCTACGGTCATCACCTCGTCGATCGTCTCTTCGGTCGTCTCGTCGATCAACATGTCTATCATCACGTCTATCATCTCGTCTTGGTTGGCTTCTTTCTACACCATCATCATGAGACTGTCTATGACCACCATCATCATGAGACTGTCTATGACCACCATCATCAACCTTCTGATCATCCACGTGTTGGTTGATTCCACCACGAACGTCTCCACCTCGATTGTCCCGGGACCCAGGCCGCTTACTTCGGTCTTTGTCCCTATGACCCTGTGTGCTACTGTCTTTCTTGTCGACCTCTCCTGATGAATCACTAGTACCAAAATCACTTGGTTCAGAATGATCACTGTCCTCATCCTTCATTCTGCGCCGCCGGGGAGCCTCCAACTCCTCTCCCTCAGCATAATAGTTGTCTTCACCGAAGCGATCACGGCCCTGGCTGTATGGGCGACGGTCATTGCGACCACCTGCTGACCTTGGGACATTTCTATCATAGCTTCTATTATCCCTGGGATTTCCTCCTCTACCCCCTCTAGCAGGATAACTTCCTCTTGAACCACGACTTCCAACACTTCTTCCTCTTCCACGCACGAACTCGCGTCCTCCTCTACCAGTATTGTTTCTGTATCTTTCTCCTCGCTCATTCAAGAAAGCTTCATCCCGTTTTTTCTTTGCAGGTGGCTGCATTCTTTCACGTCGCTCATCACCCTGTGGCTCATCATCTTTATATTGTTTAATGTCCTTGAAAGAACTCTCATCTCTGGAAACACGTTCCTCCCTATCACGGAAACCTTTCTCTTCCTTCCTTGTAGGTTTGTCCTTGTGTTCTCTATTTTCTTCCCGTGCAGACTTTTCTTCTTCTCTTGGCTTTTGTCTGTAATGATACATAGGTTAAAGAAATCATGTTTGATATCTAGTTACCCTGGTACTTTGACATATAACTAAAACCAATTGTTTCCAGTGTTATTCAAAGGGGAAAATGTTCTTTGGAAACCACTTAATGACTTGTCATTTAAACAAAAATTGATTTTGAATAATTATTCTTTGTGTATACGTATTACTCACCACACTCTATTAAATTATTTATTTCTTTTATTGAGACATAAGTAAAATCATGGTAGTACATGTACTGCTAACTTGAACTTTTTACATGAGAAGGGAGAAAATTGTGACAAAAGCCAGAGAGAATGCTTACTGTGAAAAAAAAAATGGGTTTCATGATTCCTTTTCCCTTTAATTAAGCTTTGAATGAAAATGAAAGGCCCAGTGTTTCATTTGTACAATGGACATACCTGCTTTCCTCCTCCTTCTGCGGTTTGCCTTCTGACTGCTTCTCCTTTACAGGTTTTTCCTTTACAGAATCCTGAAAGTCAAAAATACCACTTTTCAGAAATTCACATTTAAGGACTGCCCTCAACAGTATGAAATTTACTGCAGCTCAGTTCAAAATGTATTTATTCATAACTTATCATTGGATTGACAGATAAGTTTGTATCATCATAGCCGTCATCAAAAGTGTCACATGGTGTATTTTAAAACTGGACTTACTGCATACACCCTATTGGATGACTTCTGTCTGGAGCTATCCCTATCAGGGTGAGAAGGTTCCTTTGGGGACTCGGTTTTTCTTTCTGTGTTTGTTGAGTTGGTGGACATGTTAGAAGCAGTCCTTTTGAGTGATGTGTAGTGGCTCCTTGGCGGCACATTCTGCTGGGATTGCTGTGGGGTGATGGGTGGCGGACAGCTGGGATGTTCCCTTTCTAAAATCAAAATATTCTAATATTAAAACTTATTCATAAAGACTGGATGTTAACTTGGAAAAAATTCCTGATCAGTGAATTAGTTTTCCTCAATTTCTTTATCTTCAAAGATAATTTAACACCATTTTACACAGAAAATCAAGATCTTTGTCGTCATTACAATGTTCTTTTTGTGGACAAATTATCCTCTGGTATATCTTTAATGTATACCTGGACAGTCAAGAAATGAAATAATTAACTTACTGCTGTAATGCCTTCCTCCATCATCCACGTTGCGCAAAACTCCAGGAAAGCGGTCATACTCATTTCTACTTGGTGCAGACTGTCTGGGATGGCCCCATGGGGAATCCTTGTTTCTAAACATTTCCTTCTCCTCACCACGACGATGATCTTTGTCACGATGATCACGATCCCTCGTGGGCTTGTCAATTTTTTCTTTACGATCTTGTTCATGCTCTGAAACTCGAGCATCATGATCTTTCACCTCACGGTGTTCTTCTTTTCTAGATCTCTCTTCCTTTTTGGGTTTCTCTTCTCTGCGAATTAAAAATTGTATATCTCAACATTTCATGGTGTCTGAAAGGGCAGCGTATTGCTTAAAAAGAAATCATAGACTGGAAACTTAAATGTAACACATTTTCCCTCCCTACAAGTTTAGCTGATCAGGTAATCATATGAAGAATGTCAGCCTCCGACTCTTATCCGTTTCTATGCCATAGCTTTATGACACAGAGCTGTATGTTACCTTGGAGAGGGTGACCAGTCGTGATCCCGATGGTCTCCCTGGTCCCGGTCAGGTGTGTCATCAAATGGGTCCCTCTGTACCCTTGGTGGACGATCCCGGTCTGGTTCCTTTGAAGATTCCTCAGACTCTTCAGCATCGTAGTCTTTGTCATCATCATAAGTCAATTTTTCCTGCTTTTCTCGCTCCCTCCTGTCATGTTCCCTGTGAAGAATATTAATAAATTAAGTATGTATTTTATTTTTCCTGACTCCCTTCATAGTGCTTAATATCCAATGATGTTGTTCAAAACTTTTTCTTGCCAACAAAATAGGAAGATATATGAAAATATTGTGTAACCAAATATGCAAAAAGTCTTCTTCACTAAATTGTAGAGGAAATGAATGAATTTGTTTTTCAATATAGATCTCAAAGTGAAGGACTTCTTTTACAATTATTCTCCATAGGCAAATTAAAAGTCGATTGCATTGGAAAAGGGGGAAATTTACCTTCGGTCATTATAGTCTAAAAAGTTTCTTTCATACTCCTGATACATGCGGTCAAAGAATGGGCTAGGCCTCCCGTCATACTGGCCAGGGTGTCCATGCGGCATTGAGTAGTTGCCCCATGCTCGGGGGTCAGCTCTAGGGTCAGTTCTAGGGTCACGGTCAAATGGCTCCTGGCGTCCTTCGTTATCCTGGCTGTCTGTTCCAGAACCATGCGAATCGTTTCTCCTTCTTATTGGATACATAGGCATACCTGGTAAAGTAAATTTCAAATTGCTGAATATGAATTTGTTCTTCAAAAATCATTATATCTTCAATGATTAAAAATTTACAGCAATTTTATGGAAAACTTTGAACTTATTTGGCCTTAAAGTGAATGTACAGTGATCTATTCTCCTCTTCTTCTGAGGGCAATGCCAGTAATTTTCATCAGGATTTCTTTGATGTTCCAGACAAAATGTTATTAAAAAGAAAAAAAAACAGTATTTAAATCATTTATAAATATTACATTTTATCCTGCATGTATACAGGAAAAACTCCCCCCAATCCATCTGGTTTATTTGTCATTTTGGTTAGTAAACAAACTTCAAAAGACAATGTATTGCTAATAGCCAACATTTTTTGATCGGTAAGTGATAACCGAGATGGACCATGTGCACTTACAATTGTTTTTCATATATTTAAAACATTTTGGAATGTTATTCTGAGATGCAAAAACTATCTTTCTTTATGATCCTTTTTAAAATGAGCTGGTAACATTAAAATGTTTTACATCTTTCTCAACCAATTAGACAGTGTTCAAGAATGTATAATGCAATATATCTGCCTTTCAATCAAAAAGGAGAAAAAACATCTGGACTAATTGGTGCTTGCAAAAAAAGGACAAACATTTATAAAAGGTAAATTCTTCACTTAAACATCAAGTTTCAATGACTGCCATCAGTTCGGTGAGTGATGAAATTGTCATCTTCGTACAAAACTAATGTTACACACTAATCATCCTTTGGCTTCATGGAACTTGAAGGTTAAGAGACTTAAAATTACTTAACTTCTTTTTTTTTTAATGCAAACAGCTACTTTGGTCATGGTCTTGAACAACACAAACAGATAGACATGGGATACATGCTGACTTACGCACACATATTTCTACTTGCTGTGTAGCTTGTTACAAAAGCCTGTATATTTTTAAACATTCATTCATATAACACCAAAACTAATACCATGATGACTAGGTTTCATTGTCATTTAAGGCTAAAAAATAAACACCTTGCATTGGCATTGGTGGCCTCGGAAAGTTTGGATCCATAAATGGCATTGGCATTCCTGGAGGCCAAGGGTAAGGTCCCCAGGGTGGAGGAGGTCCTTGACCAGGTCTCATCTGTCCAGGGTGTGGCTGGGGAGACCCTGGCTGTTTTTGTGGTTGAGGCTGCCTCATGGTGTTTTCAGATGTTTGCTGCTGCTGCTGCTGCTGTTTGTTCTGGAAACGAGGTGGCACTGCTCGTGATCCACTCTTACTTGGTTGCTAATAACATTCAAAAATTATTCAATTTTAGCATAAAAGTTTTCAATATATGTTCTTTACTAATGGTAGTAATCCGTATATCAGATAACCAAATTTTTCCTTTTATTTTCAGGATGTTTTACTTTTTGTTTACTAGACTATCTGATTTCATTAAGATTTCTTAATTGATTTGGACAATATGTTATTAAAAAGAAACAGAACTAGAAGATTAAGTTCTAATATATGAATATGATATTCATCTGGCTTTTCAACAATAGAAAACCTCCTCATACGATTAAATAGTTCAAATATCACAATTTTAGTGAGCAATCAATTATACTGATATTTACAGCTTGTAAGATATAGATGTAACATTGCTTAAAGATGCAAACCTGTTCAGCCGGCGAAAACTTATGTTCCCTGCTGTAGGACCGTTCTCGTCCCTCCTTCTCGCTACTCTCACTTGGTGTTCTACTTGTCCTTCCTTCAGACTTTTGGGACTCCGCGTGTGTAGACTCAGCGTGTGAATCTGTATCGGACTCCTGTTGTTACAAACACAACACAAATTACTTTCAAAATATTGTATTGTTGTACACTTCTCTTTTTATTGAAAGACTGTTACTGAATTAAACTTTTCTACCATATATTTTTTTTATTCAGTATGCCATCAGTTCGGTGAGTGATGAAATTGTCATCTTTGTAAAAAACTAAGCTAGAACACAAGTCATCATTTGGCCACTGAATAAAACATCTTAATCTATTTTAGATCAGACAAATATGAACTTACGGAAACTTTTCCATCCTTTTTCTTAGTTCTCTCGTCCAACTGTCTGAGTTTCTCAGCTGCAGCTGCCTTGCGATCTCCTTCCATCTTCTTCTCCTCCTCTTCTCTCCTCTGCCTGGCACGCTCAATGGCATTGGACACTTCCTCATTTCGCTGCTGGCGTTTCTGCCTCCAGTGCTCATCCTCCTCATCTCCACCACCTGAGTGCTTCTTCTCTCGCTCCCGAGTCTGTGGCTGACCAGGACTTGGACTCTGTCCAGGACTTGGTCCAGGACTCGGTGTCTGCGGAGGTGCAGAGGACTGCTGTTGAGAAGGTGTGCTGGCTGCACTCATAGGTGGCATGGCAGGTTGTTGCTGTGGAAATGGTGGTCTCTGTGGAGCATATATAATTTGGTTTAGTTATAACACAACAAACATGAAACCGATAGAAATGTTGTATTACCACTAATTAATTTGTTGTAATAAATCTCATCTTCACCTTACTGACTGCTTAGATCAATATTTGATACAAATTTGAGCAACATCAAAGGTGGTCATTCTGTTCAATGATATTCTAAACATAAATGGGCAGTAATTTAAACTGGTGTAATGGGATTTTCTTTAAAAAAAAAGCACAAGCATTTACAAAAGGTAAATTCTTCACTTAAACATCAAGTTTCAATGACTGCCATCAGTTCGGTGAGTGATGAAATTGTCATCTTCGTACAAAACTAATGTTAAACACTAATCATCCTTTGGCTTCATGGAACTTGAAGGTTAAGAGACTTAAAATTACTTAACTTCTTTTTTTTTTTAATGCAAACAGCTACTTTGGTCATGGTCTTGAACACAACAGATAGACATGGGATACATGCTGACTTATGCACACATATTTCTACTAGCTATGAAGCTTGTTACAAAACCTGTATATTTTTAAACATTCATATATCACCAAAACTAATACCAAATTCTTGATATCTTAATCATGTACATAGGTTTAACTAAAATCCCCTCTCATCATCAGAGGCTTTCAAGAAACACATGTTTAACTAATTAATGCCATCAGTTCGGTGAGTGATGAAATTGTCATCTTTGTAACAAACTAAGCATAAACACTGGTCATCATTTGGCATATACCTAAATTTGGCAAATTCTTAATGGATAATTCTTATTTTGCACTTTGTCTCATAAAACTGATTATTTATAAGCCAGTTAAATATGTAGCCACTGCAGGACAAGAAACCAGAATATATTGCGTCCTCTTTCAGCTGACGCGGAGAAAAAGATTTGATTGAGACAAGGTCAATATTGACAAATTACAACAAGCAGTACTTGTATCTGCTGTAGGTCTTGCTAGAAAGTCCTAGTTGATAATTTTTGATATTTATCTATATAGACCTTGGCATAAAACCAGTCTTATCTGCACCAAATTACAACAAACTTTACTTTTATTTGCTGCAGATCCTGCTATAAAGGCCTGGTTGATTATTTTCAAAATCTTCTTCTAAATACACTATGGCATAAAACCAGTCTTTATCTTCACCATAGTATTTTGAGCTGTATTGCAACATATCAAAGATTCTGTACATGGAAATAACTTGATCATTTTATTTCATATGTAAATTTCATATGTTATGCCATCAGTTCGGTGAGTGATGAAATTGTCATCTTTGTAAAAACTAAGCATAAACACTGGTCATCATTTGGCAAAACTTGTTTTTGAAATCGTTTATTGTCAAATTCCATACCAAGCTCACATAAACCAAGAATGCAACTTGTGTCAGAAAATAAATGTGTTTTTATAACTACACAATTGGTCTTACCTGTGGAGGTGCACCTGGAGGTACCCTGTACGGTGGCGGATAAGGGGGTCCCCTTGGTGGTGGACCCATAAACTCATAAGGGGGCATCTGCCAACGCTGTAATTAGGAAATAAAATACATTTCAGCTCTCATAAAAAAATCAACAGACAAAATATCAATGTTGACAGTGCAACTTATGGTCCAGTAAAGATCTGTAGGTACTTCTTCATTACTAGTATTGTCTGAGAGGACAAATGTTTCACTTAGAACAATCAAGAACTAGAATTTTGTTTTTGTAAACAAAAACATATGTCTCCCTTTATTAGCCAATAGACAAACATTGGTATAAAAAATTAACAAAGGGCCATATCTCTTTATATAGCGGGGCACGAGACCAAAATTTAGAATGCAACACTCCTACTTCCCAAGATACATTAAAACTATAGCAAGTTTGGTCAACGTAGGTGAAATAACATGGAAGTTATGCCGTTGACAAACTTCAGTATCAAAAATAAAATAAACAAAGGACCATAACTCTGTATATAGTTTGGCACAAAACCTGAATTCAGTGCGAGAGATTCCACCTTCCCAAGATACATAAATATGGTAAGTTTGGTCAACGTAGGTGAAATAACATGGAACTTAAGCTCCGGACAAACTTCGGTATTAAAAATAAACAAAGGGCAATAACTCTGCATATAGTGAGGCACGAGACCTAGTTCCAGTGCACTGCACACCATCTGTGGGTGATGCAGGTAACTTGTGCTCCGGACAAACTTCGGTATAAAAATTAAACAAAGGGCCAAAATTCTGTATATAGTGAAGCATGAGACCTAGTTCTAGTGCACTGCAGACCTTCCGTGGGTGATGCAGGTATACTTCAAGTTTGATCAAGATATCTTTAATGGTTTAGAAGTTATTCTGTGGACAAACTTAGGTGTAAAAAATAAACAAAGGGCCATAACTCTATATATAGTGGGGCATAATTCCTGATTTTAGTGCGAGAAATTCCGCCTTCCCAAGATACATATGTATGGTAAGTTTGGTCATCGTAGGTGAAATACATGGAACTTATGCTCCGGACAAACTTCGGTATTAAAATTAAACAAAGGGCCATAACTCTGTAAATAGTGAAGCATGAGACCTAATTCTAGTGCACTGCACACCTTCTGTTGGTGATGCAGGTATACTTCAAGTTTGATCAAGGTATCTTTAGCGGTTAAAAATGTACGTGCCAGACAAGAATTTGCTGAAAATGTTGCACTTATCCTACCTTTGACCTCGAGGTGAAGGTCACAGTAACCTAATTCCAATGCACTGCACACCTTCTATGCGTGATGCATGCATACCTAAAGTTTCATCAAGACATCTTTAACAGTTTAAAAGTTATGGCCCGGACAAGTTGCGATTAGAAGAACAAGAAGAACCAGTACTTTTACAATATGTCTCCCTTCATTCGAAAGGGAGACATAATGCGAGATAAACTTACCCCGTCCATGCCAGGGTGGGGTGGTCGTGGTTGTCCTCTGTACTGAGGTGGTATCTGTCCTTGGCCCCATGCTTCTCGAGACATAGAGGGACCATGTTCACCCTGAATGGCAATACAGTATTGTGAATTAGTTAAATATCAAGTGAAAATTCATAAGTTGTTTCTTCGCTTTCATAACATTAGGGAAGTATGTTTTAACTGCAAATTACATTATTAATTATTTAACATTGATCTCCAAAAGCGAAGATGATAATAAAACACAGAAAAACTTTCTTAAATATATTAATTATTTCTAGTGAAATACACAAATATGGACTGTTCATGGAAACATATGCATTACACACTAAACCATAAAGATATTAGGTTCAGTTGATCTTGTCTTCAATATAAAGAAATAAGTTAAGTTCACAGACACTAATCTCTGATGAATAGAAATTAAAATATGATCAAACACAAAGAACTTTTCATGACTTAATTTTCACCAACAACTGTTTAAACATCAAATTTTCTTTCAGATTCAACTGATGAAGTGATATTTTGTATTTTCCAGAAAGTTTAGAGCTGTGTCAATAAAAACTTTTGAACAGGTAGAGTACACCTTATTCAGAGTTTTATTCTTTTAAAATAACTTGCACGAACAATTGGGTTTTTGTCAGACTGATCAGAATCATACTTATGTCTAGCTTTACTCTTGAGATGTGTTCAATATATTCAGCATTTGTGGAAGAGTTGGTTATACAAGTGCTTTATAATGAATAAGCAGATGCGAGTTATATAAGAGTTTGTTAATAATGCAGATCGACTTCATCTTTTAGGAAAGAATATCTTACAATATGATTCTTCAAAAGATCAGTATCTTCTTGGCATCATGCTCACGATAGCAAAGAAGAAGTTTAAATGCTACTTGAGTCAATTGCTCTCAAATGATACTCGCAAGGTTTTGTTACAGAGAAACAATCTCAAAATTTTGTTAGAGTCCAACAACCATTAAGGTCAGGATGCAATGCTATTCCATCAAGTAATTTTTATAAAGTATTGTTACAAAATTGCTTTATGCAATGACCAACAAACATAGACCATTTGATGCCTGAAAGATTTATGAAGAGAAGAACAATTAATAAGCTATTGTGAATGAGAGAGTGGCTGGCTTGCAATGAGCCCTAGTCTGTAAGGTGCAAGTTGATGAGCTCCTGCTGCAGAGAGATGAAACAGGAAGGATGTTTCCCAATATACCTTGGACATATCATCTCTGTCCTCCTCGTCGTTATCACCACTTGCCTTAGCTTTGCCAGAGTGGTCTGAATGCTCATGGTGCTTCTTCTTCCCTTGACTGATATGCGAAAAATGGAAAAAAAATATACTTAAACCATATTCTTGAAGGCTGGCATTTTGAAAATGTTTGTATATTGCAATTGATAAAATATCTAATTTCATAACTTTAAGGATGATAGGTCAAAAGTTTATAATTATAAATGAATTTTAAAACCTTGCTGTTTTAACATCAAAATGTTGAATATGATGAGTACATAGGAAATGGTGCCACATGTCATGATATATTTATATTAATTATCTTGATGGTATCTTAAACAAATTACATGTGCAAGTGCTCCTTACAAGAACAAATTGCAAATTATGCAGAGTAGCAGTAAGAATGTTTTAACGGAATCTTACCAATACCTTTGACAATGCTCAAAATTTAACCAATAAGCTTATGAAGGGTTTATAACTTACCGTCTTCCTTCATTGCCTTCCTCGTCATCACTGAACACAAGTTTTTCCCTACAAAAATAATATACAACTATTATTAATATTATGGCTAACAGCAGAATGTAACTCAACGCAGAACCCACTACCATTCTAATGCAGTAATGTTTACAATATCAATTTCACTTCCCCTATGTTGATGACATTGTAATATTTATTTGACAGGATCAGCCATTTCTGTTGAATCACTTTAATTGTCCTATGGTCTTTGTTTGAGAAAAAAATGTTTGTTTCTAAAGACATTATGCTTTTGTTCTTGTCCAAAACAGAATAAAAACCTCATTTTTGGATGTGTTAGTATGGTGGTGTTTTCTCCAGAGCACAAGATTATGTACATCTGCCATCTAATTCCTAAAATTCTTTCATATCATAATGTTACTTATGTCCCGAACCCCTTATTTTCAAACAAGACCAGGTCAAAATACTGGTGCTGAATGATTACTACTGTAAAACATAGCTCAACTGGTTACCAATGTCTGCTGACCAAGACAGTTTCCAACAGCTACAACATAAACATGCACACAAAAGTTACACATACAATAACATATCCAAACAGACATGCCCATATCTGTAGTGTTTACACTAACACAACACTGAATAATTTTTGAGTAGAAAATTTTGACCTTCATTTATGTTTTCTTTTTAGTGAGGTGTGTTTGGTGAGAAAGAACTGCTTGGAAAGAAGGAAGAATAAGGGGAATCAATATTTTTTTACAAAAGATGACTGTGATCATGTCAACAGCTAACATATTGAGCAAGTTGGGTAATTGATAAAATTGTGTCATTGTTTCTCATTTTTTTTTATATAGTGATCAGCATCATGTAGCTTTCTAGACTAGTGATGAGCTATACATAAGTGATAGGGATACTTATCCACAACCACACAAAACTAGTTTTACAATATCGACATGCATTGCATTTTCACAATATTGTTTATTAGATACTAAATGCCGTGTTTTCGTTTCGCTAATTTGTTTCCTGTAGCAGATATACTTTAAAATCAGAACATGGAAAATAAGGCAGAGCTCACCTGAATATGGTTCCATTATAATAATAGGCAGATTTTACAATTCAACATGACCAACTAACTGCTTAACTAAGTAAACAAACCACAACATCAACTAGGGATATTCTACAATACAAAATGCATAGCAAGATCTTACGAGTAGTCAATGTCTCCCTGAGCACCAGCCCAGCCTTCATCACTTTTGTCAAGTCTCATGTTGTCAAAACTCTTAAGGTCCTTGTCCGTGATGACAGGGGGCCTCTTGTATCCCTCTTCACTGCTGTCCAATGGGGGCCTCTGTTGCATCTGCATGGGCCCAGGATGTCTAAATCTACAAATAATTTAATTGTTGGTGTAATTGAGAATTTGACCGATCACATGGTTTTATAAATAGAGTAAAGTTACTTATGAAATAAAAAAAAGCTACACTTCATCACATTTTCTTGCAGATAATTTTTTAGCTTTATCTTTGCACATGTTTCAATCAAATCTGTTATGCTCGTGAAACCAACCTGGAGTCATATGGGTATGGAGGTCGTGGCATTCCTGAATAGTTTGGTGGGTACCCTGGTGGAAATCTTCCATACATCTGTCAAAAAGCAAAAAAACATTCTTTAAAAGTTTCTAGCATTTGCAACATGTAACCCACAGGTGAGTGTCAGAGATTCTACTTTCTATTTACAATAACGAAACTATAGCGTAAGCATGCAAGACTGAATTATGCGCACGCACCCCGAACGAAAGTGGATCCGTCATTTCATTATCTGGACAGAATTAATATGCCACTCGGCTCTCGCCAAGAGCGGATTAAAAATAAATAATTTTGATGAAATCATAATGAAATCTTACATAGGGTGGCATCATCCTATACTGCGGGGGAATGGCCATGTGCGGTCCCATAGGCATTGGCCCCTGAGCACCAGGACCTTGGTTGGACCCAGGCCTTGGTGGCACTTGCTGGGTCCCAGGGCTGTCAGCCCCACTGGAAGTTGGAGGGCCACCGGACGTCGGGGGGCCATTCTGTTGTGTTTCTGTCTGGCTTGGTTGTGGAGAACTCTGAGATGATGGTGTGTCTGGTTTGGGCTGCTGCTGCTGCATAGCGCCACGCCCCCCTCCTTCTCGCCAACTCCCTACATCTTGAAAACAAAGACACCTTGTGTTATATAAAAGCACTCATTTCTGTAAAACTCACCAACAGAGTTAGGCATTAGCTATAATAGTTACTACAATATGGATATTCAATGGTGTTTTAACAGCTGCTTACATCAAAACTGTATTTACAAAGCTTTATATAACGAGTTACAAAAGATTATTTGCACAGTTCAGAAAATGCTTACCAAAAGGATTCCTGGAAAAGTGTTCAGACTTTCATTTTGACTTTGTTAGTTTTCAACAGAATACACCAAAAGACAATTCTACATAGGACATAATCCCTTTTTTTTTTATACATAAAACTTAAACATGTAATATCAATATTCCCAGAACCTCTAGCATACTAAAATGTTTCACTTACTTTGAGGTCGTAAACTTGGCCCTGGTCCATATGGCAAATCTTTTGTTACAACCTGAGAAGGTGGTTCGTCTTCCTTCTTGCCATCTTTTTTGTCCTCTGCTGATTTTAATGTGGGAAACTCCTCCTGAAACATTGGTGACTGGTGACTGACAACATTGCCCTTTGCTGTGTCCCCAACTGCCACACTGCTCCATGATGGCTTGCCCCCTGCCCCTGCTGTTGTTGTTGTTGTTGTTGGTGTTGATACTGATGTTGCTGCAACAGTTGTTGTGCCCCCAGCAACACCTGCCTGCTGCATAAGAGATAGCATTGTAATGAATTTTATGTATCATCTTTAACAACTAATGAAAGATCTGTTGGTACTACAGAAACATTATTGTGTTATAGTTTTTTAATTAATACTCTTTTAAAAAACACCAACTACTCAAAGCAAATAATTAATTGCTGAAATTGTTTCTATTTTTGTTGGAATATAAATGACACCTACACTGCTGACGTTCTGCCCCGATGACGGTGTGGTAGCCTGCTGCGGCTGCGACGATGGCTGCTGATTCGTACTGGTGTTTTGTTTCTCCTGCTCTTTCTCCTTCGTGCCCCATCCTATAATGTCAACCCAATGACATAAGGTATATTGCAATAGGAAAAAGTAATTACTAAGTAAATGTATGCCAAAATTTTGGCTTATGCTATCATTTGCAGGATATTATTTTTTAAAACATCATATTCTTTCTTGTAGAAGGGTGAATCTTTAATAATGAATGCTTTGTTGAAAGAAAAGTTACCTGATCCTCCGGTTGGAACAAGAGTGACGTTTGGGTCGTTTCCAAGGTTTTCACTTTTCAAACTTGGTAAGTTGGCCGGAGGCGGCATGCGCCGCACATTTGCCACTTTACCCAGGCTTTGTAACCCATGCTGACGAGTAACTAAAAGTGGAACAGGAAATAATTCAAATACATAACACAATAATATTGACATTTTTGAAGGCACTAAAGTTAAAAAGAAAGTTTCTTTAGAATCAAAATGAAATAGTGTGCAATTCTTTCTCCCGGGAGAATACACTGTTCTACACAGATATATATATATAACGGATTGATTTATGACAGAATCACTGTTCACATGTACATTTGGCATTGGCCAACTAACATCTCAGTAAATTAAAGGGTTTATATTAACTATTTATACATGTATCTTGACATAGTTCATACTATAAATATTAGTCAAATTCACATCTTAAAAAGGGTACCACACATTCTAATCAATACATTAATAATTTGGAATCAATACAGTAACCATAAGCACATATCCAACTTACCTGTAGTTTTTTGTGTTGGTACACTTTTGCCTTGATATAGGGTATTTATATCTATAGATTTGTACTTTCCCCTTCCTCTGTCACCTTTACCTAACCCCGAGAGTGAGGACATCTTGCCTTAGCTGTCATTGAAGATTTTCTCCCTCTTACCCTATGAACGAACCGTTAAAAACTGAAATAGAACAAAATTAGTATTTAGTTTTAAGACTCCATACAAATTTGTATCATGTTATGCTTGCCAACAGTTGTGTGCTACATTTCCTATCACCCATGTACATGCATGGAAGATTAAACCCCTCATTTTGGTAATGCAACAGGATAGGACCTATTAAAGAATTCCCCTAATCTAAACCAGATGCACTTCATTCAATTACCAAGTTTTCCACCACGAGTAAAACCTGCTATGTTTCATTCAAGTAAAACTATATGTTGATACTAAATTATAAAATAATGTTACCAACTTCAAAAGTTAAACTGATTAATTCTGAAAATAGGTTCAATTTGTTGAATTCTGAAGACACAAAAGAAAAAAATCACCTTTAATAACAAGTTTATCGCCAATTCGTATTTTAAATTTACATAAGACAACCATTGCAATTGACCACCAGTTATAATCATTTAGCCTATCAGACGCCATCTCATACCTATATATTCGCACAACAAGAAACCCACACATATACTCGTGTGATGTTTGATGTTGGCTAATGATATAAACATTTGAATCAAATTGAAAAATTGTATTTGTATATCATTGTGCCTTTGTCTATACCACCAACATATGTTTATCTATATGGAAGTTGGACTGAGAGCGTTCTTTTTCACAAAATACTTCACTTAGCCTCTACTTCTTAATACTGAATGGAATACTCCTGGCAATACTTACACAACATAACTAAATGCAAGTTATCACAAATCTTTTCAAATATTCTTATTTTTCGTATTAATAACATTCTTAATCTTATCACAAATTAAAACATTAGAATGAACTAACACATGAAAGTACAACTTTGTCCATGGGAGAAAAGAATTCTTAATATGTGCTCAAAAAAGCAACCATAATGCTTTCCAGGACAAAAAAAAAAAATATTACAAAAGGTATCATGATGTGGTGTCAGTGCATTGTCCTTTCCCTGATACTTATACGAGTTGACAAAGACTTTGGATCTAATTACTCTAAGAACAATTTATGTTGTTCAAGATCTGTTCCCCAACCAAATTGAACTTGAATCTTACATATTTCACGAATAACATGTTTATCATACAGTGTTATATATTTCTGGTATTTAAGAAGTTCTGAACTGTTCCAATTCATACCATTGAAAGAACAATTTTACTGTTTACAAACAAACTGGACCACAAGTAGCTGCCGAAAGCCGAGGAGCAATAAACTGGTCACCATTTTAAAGTTATTGAATGAATGGATGCATCTTGGTAATTCCTGAGAGACTAAAAGCACATGTTCTATAAAAATCTTTAGTACATTTGCTGGTCCTGATGATATTTAAAACACATGAAGACAAAATGACATTGATTCACACATACATTTTTTGTACTGATTTTTACACAACAAGAAAAGTAACAATTTTGCTTAAAAATACTGAAAATCAGTAGGAACCAAACTTTGAAAGCAACCTCGTTAGTGAAATAGTAGTTATACTTCAACAGAACACAAAGAAAAACATTTCCAATAAATAACCTACAGGTTGACACATGTTTAATCATAGGCATGTGAATGCTTGAAATGTGACAGATGGTCCATCAATGATTCAATCAATGAATTTGCTGTGAATATTAATTAGCAACTTCTGGTAGGATATCACCATTCGAAACAAAGACTTCTTTGTACAAATAGTCTGTGGATATCACAATATTTTTCGAAACTCCACCCATAATTGTACAACAGGAAGTGGGTCAACAGGTACAGTTACCGGTACATTCCTAGCTGCGGAGGTTGATTCATGACCTACCTTTTCAATAAGAAAAAATACTACATTTTTCAACGTAAGCATAATTCCGAAAACAGTTGTTAAATTTGCACATCAGTCCATTTCGCTTTACCTTAGCCCATATGATCTAATTTTTTCATCGAAGGCCTCACGTTTTTGCAAATATAACGAAAATAACGACCGTTCCCCACCATGAATGGGTTCTCAGAAATCCTCAAATATCTCTTATATATTCGTTTCATATTGTGGTACAGAAATTACCTTTCTAATACAACTAAGTTGCTATTTCCTCATATATATGAGAGAAAGGCTGAAGTACAGTTTTAAACAGCAAAACATGACGATTTTATAATAACAGTATCATTCAACTGAATCGTAATTTTATGCTAAGGCCAGCATGGAAGAAAATTAATTATAAGGAGTTTCTTTATGCATTTCATAACAAAAAGATGCATTCGAATTAGGTAGCAGAAATAAAATGTAAATACATGCTCAAACTTTCCATGAAAGTAAACCGTTTTTGTTACCATGGTATGAAATGACGCTATGCAAGTAAGCGTCGGACATGATCGGCGACTATGCATGACAAAAGAGGTCGGTGAGACAAGTTGTAAACAAATCAAAATATTAACAATCTGAACCAATAATGCATTACTTACACAGGTCCGTTCGCTTGGGTGATGTCAAAAGACTATGGGTAATCCTTAATATAATCCCTAAAAGGACCGATGACTGCCGATTTTAAGTGGATTCTTCGGATGGTAGCCTCACAAAATCTTCACTACCAAAATGGCGAACATGTACAATATAATCTGAATATGTAAATGAGATATGATGTCATTACTTTTCCCACAATGCAATGCGTTGATGCTTGCGGACTTATACACTTATTTTGTAACACATGCTTGAGGGTGTATACATATATACGTGGTGTTTAAAATATAGATGTAGCATAAAACATTAATAATAGAAATATATTTTGTTTTGAAATTACTTTTTATAAGCGAGTAGAAAGGAATATTACTGATGTTTAGCTGTTTTAATTTTGGAGCAATCACATATCCTAGTATATAGGACTGCATTCCCAAAAAGAACAGATTTATTTTATAATTTTAAAGTTCTATATTAAAATTATTTTATGCATCGACCCTTTATTTAATATGGTGTAACCGGCTGCGAATATACCCCTCAAGTCTGCAGTTTAGCCCCTAGGACTATTTTGCCCCTATAGCCTTTTATATATATATATGTCGATCAGTATTCATTTTATCACGGACTAATCTAATTCCGTGATTTTATTAAAACGCAGAGTTTATAAAGATGCACATTATATATATTGCCAAATAAATTATATTATTTACAGTACTTACTGAAGAGGAGAAGTCTTTGTTTTAAAGAATTTTCTGTCATAATTCAACACTGAAATAAGGGAAAAAATCTTCTTTAATATTCCAACACTTTGTTGTTGTATAATGACGATGTGTCATTTAAAATCGGGATTGATAAACACTATAGATCGATTGATCGAAAATTGATTTGTAATAACAGAGCTTATAATTAAAAACTAATTAAGCATGGGGGTCCATAACTTAACTTATATCAGGATTGAACGGTATTTGTTCAATGTTCACGCCGGTATGAACACAAATCGGTTACATACGTATCATAATTATATTTACATTCATAAACATTAGTTGTTATTGACATAATTACATGAAGATATTCCTTTATATATCTGTTATTGAAACGTCTGGGTCGTCAGTACAAACCGGATTCCAGGAACAGCACTATAACGTTACAAACATGTTTACTTCTGACGGTTGTCTCGTCTTATTCAAGGTGGGAGGAGAAGCTTCAACATGACACCGATCAAATGCGTTCATAGCTCGATGAATGCATTTTCTTTTGGTACTGCTTTTAGGGGAACTTGCAGTGGAAATGTAAATTAAATATATATATGTGTGTGGTGGTGGTGTGTGGGGGGGGGGGAGGATTTATATCAGAGTATATACAACCAGTAGTATATACGTCTCTGGTCTACTTGTATGTAATTTCTGATGGGGGGAAAACAACAACAACAAAACAGAAAACCAAAAATAAAAACAACAAACAAATTGTTGGGGGTTTTCGGCAGTTACTGGCTGTAGTGAGGGAACGTTCAGTTAAACTACGCTTGGGGACATATCTTACTGGTTCAGTTTTTAAATACAGTCAACAGAATTATTAACCAATGAAATGGACAGGGAGTAAGTAAAAAGAGCAGGAAGCCATACATGTCATACAAATTAAGACATGACGCGGCGCCCTGTTATCCCTTGCTAGCCGGAACACTGAAAAACTCAGTGATAAGAAAAACACGAGGAAATAGCTAGTTCATCGATCACAATGTGGACACAGAATTGATTCAATACATCTAGATTCAATTTCTAAGACAACATCATACAAACTTCACACTTCCCCCAAAGCGTTACATGATCTTGTATTTTCACCTGTTATTGAATATTTTACAGATTTCAATATGAGTTTTTCAAGAGTTTCAATAATAACTACACCGTGAAAATCCTTTTCATTTGTTTGAGCTTCTGATGACCAATACATTTTTTTACAATTTTTACAATATGATAACAACGAAAGCAAACATTTTGTTTTAAAATGTTAAAGTACGAAATAAGAATGATTGCTGGATTCGTATGTTTGTTAAGAATCTTTCCTCAGCATCAATGGGAAAGCATTCGCCCATGTATTATTGAACAGAATGAAGGCTCTAGCAGAACGTGTATATCGCGAAACCTAGTGTTGATTCAGAGCGTCAAGATCAATTATCGACATGATATTGTCACCGAGACAGCTGCAAGGAAAGTGTCGCGAACAGAGGGTCAACTATACGTTGCTTTATTGACCTGACTAAAGCTTTTGGCCTGGTCAGGAGGAAGGGTCAGTTCACATTTTTATAGAGGATTTGGTACACCCCCCTCCTCAACCCCACCCAATTCCTTTAACGATGATAACGTCCTTTCACGAAGATATGTAATGTATCGTCTAGTACGACGGCTCTTCCAACGACCCATTCCTAATCAAGAGCAGAGTCAAACATGGCTGTGTACTTGCACCAACGCTGGTATTGCTTCTTCCCCATGCTGCTACCCTACGCCCTCCGCCAGTCAGAGAGGGAAGGGTGGGGCGATGGTAACATTTTAAACCTTGTACGCGTTCGTTCAAAGACCGAGGTGCGGACATTACTGATCAGATTCTGTTTGCAGACGACGCTGCCCTGACCTCACATACTGAGGAAGCTTTGCATTGTCCCAGAAGTTGCTTGGTTACCGCTTGAATAACGTTTGGCTTTATCATCAGCCTCAATAAGACCTACATCATGGGTCAAGACGTCAGCAGCACCCCCAAACGGTGACTCGACCCTTGAGATAGTTGAGGACTTTGCCTACCTTTGTTCTAAAAAATCAACTAACCTTTCCTGAGACGCCAAATTGATCACTCGAATTGGCAAAGCATGCAGCCACAGCAGTGGCTCGCCTAATAAAGGGGGAATGGGAAAACTCTATGCTAGCCATCAACACCAGGATGAATGTGTACCAAGCATGCGAGTATGGTGAACACGCTTCTCTTCGGCAGGGAAGTCTTGACCCTGTATGTCGCTCGACGTTCTGATAAGAACGCAGTGGGATCCGCCGTGAGGTCGCCGTAGCATTGCAGTTAGGTCTCCAACAACGCCACAGGATCGCCGCGGGCGCGCACAGAGGTCGCAGTGCGAACGCAATGGTTATCGGTGGCGCTTGCACGGCGTTCTCTGAGATGTCACAGCGTCTCTACCGCGCTTATAAATTGCCGTGACAACTCGATGGACGCAGTGGAAGCGCCGTGAGAGCGCCATGAGAGCGCAGACAATCGCCAAATAGAACTCCGTAGGAACGCGGTAGAACGCCATGGAGCTTCGTAGAAACGCCATGGAGCTTCGTAGAAACGCCAAGGTCGCCGTGAGAACGCCGTGACATCGACATCTTCATGAAAAATATCAATTTTCCCTGCGATCTCACGGCGCTCTGGGAAATTTTACAATGCCGTGCATTCGCAGTAGCAACGCGGCTAGGGTTGAGAGGGCTTTTACGTCCGAGATTGCCGACAGTAACGTAATTCATGGTAATGTTACGTCCAATACCGCCAACGGTAACGTAATTCACGGTATTGTAACGTCCGACACCTTCAATGGTAACATAATTCATGGTAACGTAACGTCCGATACCGTCAGTGGTAACTAAACGTAATTCACGGTAACGTAACGTCCGACACCGTCAGTGGTACCTAAACGTAATACACGGTAACGTAACGTCCGATACCATCAGTGGTACCTAAACATAATTCATGGTAACGTAACGTCCGACACATTCAGTGGTAACGTAATTCACAGTAACGTAACGTCCGATATCGTCAGTGGTAACGTAATTAACAGGAAAGTAACGTCCAATACCGTCAGTGGTAACTAAACGTAATTCACAGTAACGTAACGTTTGACATCGTAAGTGGTAACGTAATTCACGGTAACGTAACGTCCAATACCGTCAGTGGTAACGTAATTCACGGAAATGTAACGTCCGACACCTTCAATGGTAACGTAAAGTCCGACACCTTCAATGGTAACGCGACGTCCAACACCTTCAATGGTAACGCGACGTCCGACACCTTCAATGGTAACGTAATTCACAGTAACGTAACGTCCGATACCGTCAGTGGTAACGTAATTCACGGTAACGTAACGTCCGACACCTTCAATGGTAACGTAACGTCCAACACCTTCAATGGTAACGCGACGTCCGACACCTTCAATGGTAACGCGACGTCCAACACCTTCAATGGTAACGCGACGTCCGACACCTTCAATGGTAACGTAAAGTCCGACACCTTCAATGGTAACGTAATTCACAGTAACGTATCGTTTATCAATGAAGCAATTTGATATTAATCTATTTCTAAAAACTATCCAATGCTTAAGACGGTCATAAAATAGGCTCTACAATCCATAGGGATTTTGTAACTGTTCTGTCAATGTTAGCTTGTACTTAAGATATGAGTGCAAACTGGTATTAATACCAGATGCCTCTAATATTGGCAGGACATCTCTAAAACCACGATCAACGACTACGTTGTCGTCTTGCTTCAACCACGTGCGTTTGTCTATGATGTTTTTGTAATGCTTGCATCATTTTGGCTTCCAGAGAAAAAGTCCTACTGCGTCCAAAATGTAGCCATCAGGTAGAGCTATGCTCCTTTTTCAAGATAAATATATGTACCATCTATTAAGGCGGTCACTTTGTCTCGAAAGAATATTTCTGAGAATAAAGTATTGTGTGAAAGTATAATATGTTCCCTGCTCAAATGGTCAGGACCAAGGAACACAATAGACTGTATAGATTTATTGGATGTTTGTACTACAGCATGGAAGGTTTTTGAAATACTAGACAGGGAAATGCCAAAAAGAGCGGAACACTTAATTACAAGAGATATCAGTTTGTGTAGTTTTGGTATATACTGAAGAAGAAAGAAATGAGACAAATTACGTATGGATTTTGAGAAACTGTTCTTTGACCAATCTGTCCAAGCTTTGCAGTCAGGGTCATCCAAGAGACAAAAATTGAGAGTGAAGGCTGATTGATTCTTTGATAAGACTTCTTACACTTCTAAAATGTCATCAATTATTTCAGATGACCGACTTCATTATTGCGAGTTCAAAAACTCTTGGTTTAGGTCATTGCCAATAAGATAAAATGAGCATACACATGATGACACAGAACATCACAATTTGTGTGTGAAACTGATGCGTAGCACGGTTTTGCAGAAGTGTGGATTTGATTCCCTTCGAATTAAAATTGTTAAAACAAGACAACATTTGGTTATGTGAGCAGGACCCGTAAAACAGGTCCTTGATTGTTAAGAGAAACAGGTTCTAGTAGTTTTATCTTCAAAGCGTCCTGTTTCAGATTTTCTTTTGCGCAGACACCTTATGTAACACTTCGGACCAATACTAACTTCTTCATTTGAGAAATCTATGCCACTTTAGTCAGTATAAACAAAAACCTTTTATATTATGGATTTTTGTTTTCATTACATGTGCCGTTACATTTACGAGATTTCGCGAAGATTACCAACCTTTATCAATCACGCCAAGTGATGAAATAAAATGGAATTTTGAATTGTTTGTGACCTTATGCACTGAAAGGTTTATTGTATACTTGCAACGAATTTCTGTACCAATTACCTGTAATCGGGTGAATTGCTTTTTGGTGGAAGCCAGGGAGGTGTCTTAAGCCCTCACCTTCTTAGGGACACAGGGAACTTTTGTTGTCCGAAATGAATACTTTCCACCACGTTTTTGGGACTGAATCTTTGCATACATATTTGAAATAACACCACTTCTTCATACTATGAAAATGTTTTGGTATACAAGAATAATAAGAATACAAAATCCTATATTTTGCATTAAAATTTTCACAAATGTTCGATTAAAGTCACATTCTGGATGTGAATTTATTATTAAAGCACTACATGAAAGAAAATGTCCTTTCCCAAGTACGTATAACGATGCAAAAAATACGACTTTTTTTTCAGAAAAAATCTTTCATGCTGATATTCCATTTTTTCGACCCCCATGCTGTAATTAGGTTAATTAATCATCTAAATAATTAGAAGAGTGATTCAAAGTAATTAAAGTTAAAACAGCAGCATAAATCTCGTAGTACTTCTGAAACAAAAGTTAAAAGGGGGCAGGCTCCGATGTAATGTTAACATAGCTGGAAATAGTCCCTTTATCTACTACTTCAAATTGTCCACCATTATAACTTAACCCTTCATGATCTCTTATTTCACCCCATTTCTTAATACATATACCCTAGTTTTGTCACTATTTATTGTTAGGTCACATCTGGTGTTAAAACTCTCTAGTTTCACATTTCTTGTAGACCTTTTGCAGTTTCTTCATACATTAAAAAATCAACGTTATCTCCTGAATTTCTATTGATGTACAACAGTCAAATATAAATTGCCTTTCACAATCATTAAAATTAACATACAATGTGAAAAGAATTAGTGATAAAACGTCACCCTGGAATAATCCATTATCATGTTCAAAATAATCAGACAGAGTACCATCATGATTATTTAACACAATAAATATATCATGAACGTCAATTTCTTTCTTAATAATTTTCTGCCATATATATATATATATATGCTACCTTCTGACACAATCAAGTCCCATACCTTAGTAGATTTCCCTTCTGAGCTATTGCAGGTCAGACCTTCGGGACGTGTGAAGCTGATGGACATGTTTTTATAGAACGTAGATAAGCGCGTTTGAGTTATTGCCCTTAAACATTTCTAATTCGGTCAGAGTTGGTTTAATCCTTCAAAAGAGAATTAGCATCACACTCGGCGATCTGCCTATGTAGTAATGTCGGTAGACACGGCATCAAATATCTTGAGCATTGTCTGAAATATTACATCTCAGCTCTGCTTGCAAGAAGAACAATGCTTTCTCGGAAATCCTACCTACGTGCATATATATATATACTACACTGTAGTTATTACAGTCTTTTCGAATATCGGTTAATTATAAGGTTGATTTTTACGATAAACGTCGACTGCTGACTGGCGGACACATTAAAGAATATACAAAGTTTCGTTGGATGCAGGGTACATGAAGACTATGGACATGCTTGTTGGTCTTTAAATGACCTTAGCTGTTCATAGGACGTTAACGAAATAAAATCAAACCAATCCAAACCAATAATATTTGATATTACGTCTACGTTTTTATGATGCCCATTTTTGCCTTGTATGTTTCGTTACCCTGCAGTTTTCACGTTGAGTACGTGATGTTTCTTTCCCTTATCCTAGCCAGGCCCTCAAAACCACGGTGTAGCAGAGACGCATATAACTCTTTATACGTCTCTGGGTGTAGGCATCACTAATAAAGAGTTTTTAAAAAAATATACCTATTGAAGTACAGATACATATTAACATTATCTTTCATAACTATTACTTAAATGAAAATACGATCTATCTGACTAGTGAAAATATCAGGTTTTGTGATGTCTCGACGATAACTGTTTTTTCAGGGATTAACCACGGACTAAAATATAGCAATTTAATCTAATTCCGTGGATTTACTGACGGACATATGTTGTTCGACTGGTAGTAATCTTGTTTAGTGTTTTTCACTTTGACAATGAAAGGATTGGAGAAAGTATTGATTTATACCAGGTTCAACCAGACAGGGTAAACTTAAAGTGATCATACGTTCTTTGCGCAGATAAGCATGTTAAAGTTACCTCCCTTTACACAATTATAAAAGTGTCTAATTATCTGGGGTCGGTTGTTGAAAGCCAGATTAGTTCAAAGTAAAGGGTACCAACAAGTTAAAATATATAGCATTAGCTATGTCAATATTGTAAAATATTCGTTTAAGATATTTTCAAAGTAAATATTTCACATATTGCCATTGTCAAATGGACAGAATTAGGTTGCTTCATCTTCTATATAAAGGGGAGAATACTCCACATAAAACCTCTGAGTGAGTGGAACTCTTCTTCGTGATTAAAACTGATGCAGTGGTACTCTTTACCTAAACGAATCTATATTAAAAATATTAAAATTATTTAAAATAAATATTAAAATTCAAAACTAAAACTGCATATCTACAGCTAGCCCGAGTTTTATCTGGCCCTAACATCAGACTTAGAAATTTTGACATATAGATCACACCAGACATTTTTATGTCAAAATGTCTATGTCTGGTGTTAGGACCAGAGGAAAATTGGGCTAATATACAGCTTCATTTTAATTATTATCAGACCGAAAAAAACCCCCAAAAAAACCAACAAAACTGTTATTTCGTAAAAGTTAAAAAAAAAGTTGTGCTAACTGCTCCTTAAGCTTCAGTTCACCGAGTTTGAACAAAAAATATGTATAGAAGATATGTTACTAATGCACTGACCCTTGATTAAACAAACAGGTTTTGTTCACTGCTGAGCTCCCATTTCCCAGTCTACTAATGCTAGCTATCATACTAATGCTCAAACTGAGCTAGTGGCAGTCAGAGAGTTTTAATAGGATAGGTAAAGGACTCGGACACTGGCCACTTCCATCATATCCAACATAGATATGTTACTTTCGGGTATCGGTTTGTACCTAGCCAAATGACTGTATTTAAGCTTAAGATTTTGCAAATGTTTGTCCAAATTCAAATTTGTTGTTTTTATGTCATTATCGGGGAAACCTTTCCAAACAAAATGAGTATTTTCTACTATCTAGTTTAGTTTCAGTGCGTGACCTATCGTTTCGCGGTCAAAAAATAACCTTTTTCATCCAGGAAATTATTCTGAACTTTGTACGAATTTGTTATATCTCTTCCAAGTCTTCTGTACTTAAAAGATTGAAAGCCTAAAAGCAATCTGTATTAGCCACTGTAGTTGTCGTGCACCTCATTAGGTGTTAGTGATACTAGGATCTGGTTTCTCAGAGTAAAACTCTTTAGGAAAGGACCTATCAATGTAATTCCTGTCCGCCGGCTATTGGCCAACCTCTGGGGAGGTCCTCTTAAGTGTCATATGTTATGTTTATGGTGACACCACTAACACATATATCTTTTGTTATTTAGCATGTGACATGTCCCTGTGATTCCAGTGGGTGTTTTTGTTATCTGTATGTAAAGAGGACAGTCTAGTTTTAGACTAGATTCTGGTATGATTTGAAACAAAAACTTTTCCCATTTGATCTCTTCCGCCCTTTTCTGTAAAAACACAAAGTAACAATGGGAGTAAAGGACACACACTTTTATTGTCTATGATAAGACAGGTCTTTACAATAAATACATGCACAGATACCAATATTCAGTAAAACTATACTAAGTGTTTAACTTTTTTTACTAAAATTTTAGCCTGTCTTCAAACACAAACTTTAACCCATTCACCCCTAAAGTCACATTTGAACCTTACCAAATCGAAGAATGGGAAAGTCCAGTTTAGATATGTAGGGGTGAATTAGTTAAAACAGAAATGAAATTTAAAGAGTTCTATGTCATGTTTGGAAGGAGTCTTATCTTTCTTAGCTTAAAATGTACATTTCAAAGCAAAATAATACAAGAATGAGAGAAGAAAATAATTAAAAAATCATGACCAATGAATTGTTTTGATAATTCTTCTTTGAAAAATTGAAATATTTATAGCTTTGTTGAAGATATTGTTGATACAAAGTTCTGTACAACATTGAAAAAATACATACAACAACAGCAACATACCACAAATCACTGAAATGTGAGGGTCCCTAAAACAGAACAATTTTTTGTCTATATGTTGCAGCATTTCTGTTTTGTAGTACAAATAAATGGTATATCTATTTTAAACTTTAAAATGATTTCACTTGATATTTAATTTCATGATGACGGTGGCCACCAGTGTTTGCTGCTGTCTGTAAAATAAACATGATAATTAATTACGGCACATTTTGTGTAAAACAAACGATGGAACCTTTCCATCAGAGTCACTAGTATGGATACTTTTACAAAGTATCACTATTTTTGAATCCGGAACCCCTCCAAAATAAATGTGTGAATATCCCTTTAACTGTGTTTATGTTGTTTTTACATGAGTCAGTATTCCCTATCGCTCGTAAGCAGACTAGGATGAATCGGGTATGCACTGAAGCCAAAATAAAGCAAAAAAGAAACATCTGCAAAATATCTGAGCACAATACCGTCACACTGTAAATGACATTTTAGCGAGATGTTTATTTAGAAATTTGCTGAAATTTGAGAAGAGGTTGATGATAAATCAAATGATTTCACAAATATTTATTCGACATAAATCCGTTTGAAGTATCTTCTTACATATATATAAGGTGATTCAAAACATCGGCTTGTTATTGTGAGAATGCATTTCGCAAAAATGTTCAGGCAAGAGAGAGCACACAGTTTAATTTAGGTTGATATGGCACAACATTAAAATCTTGTTTATTCTTTTAAATGTCATTCGAAATTTGGCAGATATGACACACAATGGGTCACTCCTATTACATAAGAGACTGCTGGTCAGCTATTTTTTTTAACGGATATGCCTGTCAAAGGTATCTGGCCGTGTTAAACCTCTAATATTGTTGGGGTAACAATGGGTAAGTTCTTTCTGTTGACTACATAGCATTATTTGCAGCAGGAATGATTTCCCCAAAATGGAGTTGGCAGGCCAGCGATATTAACAGACAAAAGTTCTTCCATTTTTGATATGTAATGTTAATTGACAAAAAATGTTATATATTTTATTCTTTTTTTTATATTAAAAAAAAAACCCCATTAATATACATAGATTTTTATATTATCATTATTTGATCAATCAGAAATGAACATTTGAAAAAATATGTCATGCATGTAAAAGGTAAAATGAAATTTTATATACATATATTAATTTTAAGATAATTTGATCTTACAGATTTGTTCAAGTACAGCTATAACTATGTATATAAACAAACTTTGTCGGACATAACAGATCCTATAACATATTTATTTTAAAATATAAATAATGCTGTTTGTAAATAAAACAATTTACTATGATCAGATTTACAGCACTTGTAAACATCTTTAACAAAACACTCACTGCTGAGTCTTCAGTTTATGTTAATGAACCAAAAAATTCATTAAATTACCTTCCATATTTCAGGAGAGGTGGTCCCAATACATATTTATCATGAGATTGACTTTATCACAAAAATTGGAAATCGTCAAATAACACCACCTATTTAACTCATTCACCCCTGAAATTTCATAATTAACTATTCCAATCTTTCATTTGGAAGAGTTCATATGTGTCTTCAGGGATAAATGAGTTAAATCATACCTGTATACAGTTAATAAATAATGGTCTGGACTAGCAAGCATTTTGATGTCAAACTATATAAACCATACTTCATATGAGGTAATATTTATCCATTAAAGCTGATGTATAGGCAGAATGGTCTCAAATCATTAAATCGAAAATCATTTCATCAAATACACAAAGTTCCATCAAAAGAAGTTAAAGATACATATGTAAGCCAACTAAAAGAAATTTGATAGTGTGTCTTAACTTCCTTATTCATAAAAGCATTTAAACATGGGTTTCCACTTGTGGTTATTATTTATTCATTGTTATTATAATGAACAAATGGTTTTGACCCCTATAACATCACACTGGTCACTGGTGCAGTTCAAGTCACATACTGTAAAGTGTGACAATGTTTATACAGTAAAAAACAGGCCTTTAGAAAGACATGCTTAGTAATAAATATAAATATAAACTTTATTTATTTTACAACAATTATGAAACAAGTTCCTTCAATTTATATTAATCACTCTTGTTGGCAAAGATGTTAGTGCGCAGGGTTCTTATTATGGGAGGAAACCAGAGAAACTGGTTGGGCAGGTGACCCCATACCTTTTCACGTCTGATCGGGGAATCAAACCCTGGCTGCCTTGGTGAAAGGCAAGTGCGTTATCCACTGCACCACCCGACCACACATACTTAGTTTCATAACAAACTAGAAAATAGAGTTCTTAAAATTCAAAGGATAAATCAAATATCTTGTTGGCAGCAACCGTTTTCATTGGTTGTAGTTTTTAGACTCTGTATATTAATAAGTAGAAACTATTATTTTATGAATGAATATGTCCACAACAGAGGGAAGTAAGGAGAAATAAATTTAGTAATTGCCACTAATCGGGCAAATCTACCCAATGCCAATACGAGTCTAACAATCGTTAATGTTTGTTAAAAATGACTTAAATACAAATGTACATAAGGTTTTTGAAATACATTATTGTATTACACTTTGAGATATGTAAGTTTAAAAACACATATAGTCACGTTGAGATATGTAAGTTTAAAAACACATATAGTATCTATAATTAGTTCCATTTCACTTGAGATTTATGAAACAAAAATAGGTTGAGCAAGAACAAAAACTTTTCCACAAGTTTCACCAAGCCAATATGAAATGGAAAAGAATTTTAGATCATTATTATCACAATGCAAAAACAAGTGTATTCACAAAAAGCATGTTCACTATGACACCTGTATTCAGCAACACCATTTTGACTTAATTTCTATTTTTCGACAATGCAATGTCATAATGTCATGACACTGTACATATTGTCTGTAGTAAAATAAACTCTATTTATTATACAAGAATTATGAAACAGATTTTTCCATTTTATATAAATCACCTGTAGGCCTGGATGGAAGTGTACAGAGGGTCTTACTCTGGGGGATATTATATGGTCAGGGGTGCATTAAACGCATACCACGCTTATTATGTGATAGCTGTACATTTAAACGTACAGCAATGCTAAAACATAACAATAATCAAACAGATAAAATAATCGTACAAAGAAAAGGATAAAGTATTGAATTAAAAACAATAAATACATATACTAAAAAATCTCCGCAGTGATAGCCACTCTGCTGTAAATGTGTAAAAGGTAAAAAACCCAAAATGTGTTTATAGCACCAACTAATACACCTAAGCTGTGTATTTATAGTAATGACCAACAACTATAGCTGTGTGTTTATAGTAATGACTAACAGTTATAGCTGTGTGTTTATAGTAATGACTAACAGTTATAGCTGTGTGTTTATAGTAATGACTAACAGTTATAGCTGTGTGTTTATAGTAATGACTAACAGTTATAGCTGTGTGTTTATAGTAATGACTAACAGTTATAGCTGTGTGTTTATAGTAATGACTAACAGTTATAGCTGTGTGTTTATAGTAATGACTAACAGTTATAGCTGTGTGTTTATAGTAATGACTAACAGTTATAGCTGTGTGTTTATAGTAATGACTAACAGTTATAGCTGTGTGTTTATAGTAATGACTAACAGTTATAGCTGTGTGTTTATAGTAATGACTAACAGTTATAGCTGTGTGTTTATAGTAATGACTAACAGTTATAGCTGTGTGTTTATAGTAATGACTAACAGTTATAGCTGTGTGTTTATAGTAATGACTAACAGTTATAGCTGTGTGTTTATAGTAATGACTAACAGTTATAGCTGTGTGTTTATAGTAATGACTAACAGTTATAGCTGTGTGTTTATAGTAATGACTAACAGTTATAGCTGTGTGTTTATAGTAATGACTAACAGCCATAGCTGTGTGTTTATAGTAATGACTAACAACTAACTGTTAGTCATTAATATAAACTCACAGCTATAGCTGTGTGTTTTGAGAAATGACTAACAGCCATAGCTGTGTGTTTATAACACTGTACAACAGCTATAGCTGGGTGTTTGAAGCAATGACTAACAGCTATAGCTGTGTGTTTATAACACTGTACAACAGCTATAGCTATGTGTTTGAAGCAATGACTAACAGTCATAGCTGGGTGTTTGAAGCAATGACTAACAGCTATAGCTGTGTGTTTATAGCATTGTACATCACCAATAGCTGTGTGTTTATAGCATTGTGCAACAGCAATAGCTGAGTGTAGCAATGACTAACAGTTATAGCCATTTGTTCATTACACTTCTACTGATATAGCTGTGTGTATATAGTATAAATATATCTATAGCTGTGTGTTTACAGTAAAAATAGCTATAAACTATAGCTGTGTTTATTGCACTGTACTTTATCTATAGCTGTGTGTTTACAGTAAAAATAGCTATAAAATATGGCTGTGTTTATCGCACTGTACTTTATCTATAGCTGTGTGTTTATATCATTGTACTTTATCTATAGCTGTGTTTATACCATTGTACTTTATCTATAGCTGTGTTTATATACCATTGTACTTTATCTATAGCTGTGTGTTTATACCATTGTACTTTATCTATAGCTGTGTGTTTATAGCACTGTACTTTATCTATAGCTGTGTGTATATATCATTGTACTTTATCTATAGCTGTGTGTTTATACCATTGTACTTTCTCTATAGATGTGTTTATTGCATAACTACTATATTTTAAAATTATTGTTATATTCTATCTATTCCTGATAGTCTGTTTACTTAAATTTCATAAATTAAACATATATGTCTGTATTAGATTGTTACACAAACTAAAGTTCTTATCTACAAATCCATGGATTGTTGAATATAAGGAAGTTATTTATGCTTCTGATTATATGAAATACCAGTGATTCACATCAAGGCAAGATAGCATACATAATTAAAATATAACAGATTTCCTTTTTCAAAGGTTGTCCCAATAATCCAGCTGTCAGAATTTTCAGCCATGTTTGCCAGAAAAAGAGTGAGCTGGGTTACTGTGATGACACTGTATAAGATAAAAGCATTCTATACACTGTTTTGTACATTACACTTCAATGATTATTGACTAGATTTGTCCGTGTGCATTCTAAAGATGTTCGATTAAACACCTCCATCATTTGTTCGCGAACACTTTCAGCCATCTCAGAAACTTCCTCAACCTTCTTCCCTTTAGTTGAAATCGGAGGAAGACATGTGATGATGAATTTACCTAATATAAAACAAAAATCAAAATAAATCCAAGTTACCCGACAGTTTTGAAGTAATTGTCATTGACTAATCATATTTTAGCCAGTGTTTAACTTGTATACCATTGCCCCTAAAGTCCCGAATTGAAAAAAATACACCTACATTTCCAGGCTGTATATGATATACTTTCCTCTCCAAGACTTAATCTTATGATTTGGGTACAGTAATCTTTGACACTAACCCCTTACTATGGCCTGTTGTTTGCCCTTACATATCATGTTTCAAACTATTGCTAGTTTCTCATTGAAATAAAAAAAATCAAAGTTCCATAATTGTATTTGGCTGGGGAAGAACCACTTTGCAAAGTTCCCCTTTTTCATGTCATGCTTGTTACACAATTTCAAATATAATAGGTTAGAGCTTTTCCAAGTAAGACACCAGTCATTCAAGGTGTAAGATATCTCTTTGTTCTACAGCTGTGACCCAAATTTGATGAAACAATGTTTTCATAATCTGATGATGTCATATTAAAGACAGTTGATTGGCATACACAGCCTTGGTTTTCAAAGAAACAGTTCCTTTTTAAGTCACTTTCAGACAAGAAATAAGAAAGAAGAAGGATCAATTACAATGTCAGTATGTGGAGGATTAATAGAATCTTTCACCCCCTTAGGGATTGAGATAAGGAAATCTCAACCTAAGGGGAAAGCTTCTTAAGGTGCAAAACACGAGGCTTGCCGGGTGTTTCGCAGCTTAGGAATCTTTCCCTGAGTTTTGAGATTCCCAATCTCACCTCAACGGGGATGAACGATTCTTTTTCCTGCCCTGTTGATCCTTTTCATATACATAATCCAATGTTAACATTACAGGTTCAATACATTGTTGACTTGACGTCAATACAATTGTTATGATAGGGGGAGTCTCCCTGTTCCAACTCTATGGTAAGATGAGGATATCTCACACTGGCAAAAGTGTTAATACACCTGTCTAGGGTTAGAGAAATTATAATGATGTACCAAGAGGCCAAAATAAATCTTACCTGCAGAAAATATCTTCTCCTTCTTGTTGTAAAATTCAGAATAGGATGAAAAAACGACAGGTACAATAGGTATCTGTAGGGATAAAAACACATGACATGTACAATAGGTATCTGCAGGGATAAAAACACACAACATGTACAATAAGTATCTGCAGGGATAAAAACACAGTCCAGAGAAAATGTCCAGATTACAGAATATTTTTGAGATTATTTATTGTGTGTTATCTAGTCTTTACATTATTATTGTGATCCAAATCTATGGGAAGAAGGCAAAGTACTGTGAATAAATGAGATATGCCCCGGACGAGGTAACGCACAGCAAACAAAGGGCCATTACTCTGTTAATAGTGGGTACACAAAACCCTGTTCAGAACCCCACACTACACCAGCCCAAGAGGTAACAATAGCATGTACTTAAAACACAGAATTTGGCAATTGCAGGTGACTATATGAGATATGCTGCAGCCAAGAGGATCACAGACTGATGGACAGAGTACAAACCTATAGTCCCTTCCAGTAGTATTGGTAGGGAACTATAAGTATTCTCAGTGAGACGAAAATACCAGGTCAAGCCTACAGCTATGATCACAGTACATGTACTTACTTTCTTTTCTGATTAAATTATCAAACCAATTGCTACAAACCTGAGATAATACTGCCAGATGAAATGCTCCTTTTTTAAACGGCAACATACTAACACCGTGGTTTCTGGTGCCTTCTGGGAATATTATTATTGAGGTCTGTAAAAAAAGGAAACTCATTGTCAGTTATCAACTACCAGGGTAATTTGTTGATGTAGAATCATCAAGAAATCAGTAAATTATACAAATATGCTGGAATGCATACAATATAATCATTGTAATGTAATTAATTATACAATGTCAATGTACAATACATTGGAGGCATGGTAGTCAAGTGGTAGGACGCTGGGCTTGTGGCCCAAGGGTTGAGGATTCGAGTTACGTCATGGCACTGTGTTGTATCTATCAGCAAGATACTTTACTCCACTTGTTCCAGTCTACTCAGCTGTAAATGAGTACGTGGTTGGGCAGTGCTGGAATTGTTGAATGTTAGCTGTGAGCACCTAAATGGAAGCACCGGCTGTATGCTCCTCATGGAGTTGAAAAGATATTGGCTGCATGATTGCAGAGGCCCTATAACCATGGATACTAATTTTTGAACCACTTTAAGATGACCTACGACAAGGTTTGTGATAGAGCGGTATATAAGAACATCGTCTTATTAATGTTATTAATGTTTACAAAATGTGATTTAATTATAAACTAAGCAATGTATTTTACCAGTTATGTAATTATATCTAATGGTATGTAATTATATGAGATGCAAAGTACATATAACGTTAAGTATACATTACTAGAAACAAATACAATAATTTTCAAATCCTTCACAAGGTGAATTCCTAAACACAATCCATAGATAAGTAAATGAGAATCATGGTTTGAATGGTAAGTAGAAATTTATTTACAATAACAGTGACCTTGACCTCTGACCTACTGACATTATTAGAGACATAATTGAGACATATGACCCATGACAACACTATTAAAAAATGTCCTATGCAGCCAGTTGTGGAAGAATTGCCCTGGAACAGATTTCTTTTTATTAAATATCACTGGAAGACATTTTGTATTATTATACCTCACATATGTGTCCTAACATCTGAAAACTGAGCCGAGAATGTGTCGTATGATTAAAAACAATGATCATGTCGACCAAATAATAAAATAAGATGAAATTTGCATTTTTCTTGCCCTTGATCTGGGTTGAACATTTGTCCACCAAAGATGTTTTAAATACGTTTGCCCTTTAATGACATAACACCTCTTGGGTGAACCAATATTCACGTCAACCCAGAACAAGGGCAATAGTTGTATAATATAGACGCTATGGTGTATACCTTCTCTTTCTTGGTGTGTTCTGCTGCCTCTGACAGTGCGGAGACAGCTTTGCTGTGGCTAACTCGGTCAACAAACACAACTCCTAACATCCACATCAGCAGGCCTAGGGGGCCCATGTACAGAAGCGACTTCTTTGCTAAGCAAGAACACCGTTTTGGCCATATCTCCATCAAACCTTAACAAATAAAAGAAGACAGAATTTTAATGGTGGCAGGAAACTTACCATGTTGCATTTTTTAAGTGGTGTAGTGTCTATCAGAAAAATCTCATGGTGTGAACACGAGTCTCACAGTAATACTTTGGTATAAATATCTAATACATATATAAATCTCCATATTTCTTGAAAAAATATAACAATTTGCCCCTAGTCCAAAGAGTTTCTGGCAGTGTGAGAGGTGATCAGGGCTTACCAGACCATGAAAGTCACTAGACTAGCTTTGTGATCAGTCAAACATGACAGCATTTACAGACCTATTAGTCCACATATTAACTAGAGGCCCAGAGGGCCTGTATAGCTCACCTAGATATTTAATAATAATAATATAATAACAACAACATTTATATAGCGCCCTATATAATTTGTAAAATTACTCTAAGGCGCTTTACAACATATAGATAATAGTAATGGTTATAATTGTGAAAACAAACAACAAAGGCTTGCAATCATTTTCATACATTTAAACAAGCAATGTGCACATAATTGAACAAATAAAAGGGTGGTATTTAAATGACGTCTTTGCAAAGATTCTAAAATGCAGACGTGAAGAGGTGAGTTTTTATGTCCCTCTTGAACTTGGCCAAGGTACTTGACTTCCTAATAACAGATGGTAAGCTATTCCACAACGTAGCCGAAACCCTCCCAAAGCATCTGTTTCCGTAGGTCACAGTACGAGATTTTGGGACACACAACAAAGATTCTGACTCCGACCGCAGTGATCTTGATGGCGGATACAGGGTAACAAGTTCCTGTAGGTACTGAGGAGCTGTTCCATTCAGTGCCTTGTATGTGTATACCAGAATTTTGTACTGCGACCTGTATCGTACAGGTAACCAGTGCAACGAATAAAGCGCAGGTGTGATGTGCTCTCTCTTNACATCACTTTGACATGGATCAATCACTGAAATAGCTCCATGAATGACTGAGTTATCTTCCCTCATTATGACCACATCCAGTGTGTGGCCATTTCAGCAGTCATAGCAAAATATCCTCATTAAATATTATACTGTACTACAAATATTTCAATTGCCAAATTTGTAGGCACCATCTGTTGAAGCTACCAGCCAAATATTATTATATGATTCTATTCATTTCGGTTCTTCAGAAGAAGTTGTTTAAAGTCTTTGACATGTTTGTCCTTGTGACCATTTAAGTAGGTTAAGGTCATTTACATTCTCAAACTTTGGTGAGCTCTATCCCAAGAAGCCAGCAGCCAAATAGCATGCTTCTATGCCTTTGGACTATACAGAAGAAGTCTTTTGATGTTTTTGGTGGCTCTTTTTACCCCTGTGACCTTGAGAGTATGTCAAGGTCATTTTCATTCGCAAATTTGTTGTGCTCAATCCAAATAAGTAACCAGCAAAATATTAAGATTCTTAACCTTTAAATGACTTCTTTTGAAGTCATTTAAAGTGTTTGACAAATTTGACACCAGTGACCTTGAAAGTGGGACGAGGTCATTTTCGTTCTCAAACTTTGTCAGCTCTATCCCAAGAAGCCACCAGCCAGATATCAAGATGCTATACCTTTCAGTTCTGAAGGAAAAGTCGTTTGAAGTGTTTGACACATTTGACCCCTGTGACCTTGAGAGTAGGTTCAGGTCATTTTCATTCTCAAACTTTGTCAGCTCTATCCCAAGAAGCCACCAGCCAAATATTATGATTCTATATATATATATATACCTTTTAGTTCTTCAGAAGAAGTTGTTTGAAGTGTTTGACACATTTGACCCCTGTTATCTTGAAAGTAGGTCAAAGTCATTTTCGTTCTCTAACTTTGTCAAGCTCTTACCAACGAAGCTTTCAGCCAAATGCCATGACTCCAGGCCTGTCCATTCAGGGGGTTTCAACACCCCCTCCCCCGTAAAACTACCCCCATCTCTAAGTTGTCAACTTGGACCCTAACCAGGGGACTTGTACCCTCAAGCAAACGCTGTTGTCCCTTGAAATTTTAACACTGAAGAAGTGTTTTCAACCACTTGGGTAATGTGTCTGTGAGTTTCATGAATATAACTGAATGCTACTTAAGTTGAAGTTTAAATACACATGTGTCCAGACTGATCACCAGATAGACTTGTTGTTTCCCCTTTATTCCCCACTCATAAGCAGGGTTATGTTTTACGATTTTAACCAGAACTGTCATCCGGATGATAACTAATACCCCCGTAAATGCTGGCAGTTTATACATCATTTAGTGATCTTGACCTTGGGGTTTCAGGACAAGCTATTTCACATAAAGGGCTACAATTCCCTTAAAAAGTGTTGAAATCTGAAATTAAAATGCTGATGCACAACTACATTATATACTGATCATTTAATTGAAGTATCAATAGAATCTGCCTGTTAGTTAAGATGTTGTTTTCCGGACAAGTTACTGCGGATGACAGACAAACAGAGAGACAGGGTGATTCCAGTATCCCCACCCCCCCTAACTGCAGGGGGTTTAATTATCCATTAATTGAATGTATGTGCATAAACATTAATGAATTGAAGAAGTGTAATAGACCTACAGGTCTATACTGTGAAGTAACTACTTTTTGTGGGGTTTTCAATTTGGTTGATTTCTTGGGTACTCTTCCTCCATTGATTCATAAGTCAGCGAAGTTATTACAGGTTTGACACATTCCTGGTATGAATGGGTACTTGTAATTCACAAATTCATGTACCCACTAAATTAAGTCTTTTTGTGAAACCACGAAATTCGGACCCCATGAAAATATCTGATTTCACAGTATTCTAATAAGAACACTGTAATTAATTAATTAATGTTACAGATGACTGTTATATAAGATTTATCAGTCTACATATACAGAGAGAAACACATAAAGTCTACAACAAATATCCAATTGAAATCGTCAGTCAAAAATATCAGCTTCATATCATGACTGACATATCTAACAATAACTACAAAACCAAACAAGCTGTTTGGATTGATATGTCTCATCTGTGCCCTGCTTTGACCATTAATGCAGCACATGTCAGAGAAACTAACTTAAACGCAAAAACTTAATGTTGATGCTGTCGCCAAAAAAAAGCAACGTCTTGGTCTCGCTTCCGCTACTTTGTTGCGGCGAGACAAGAATCAATATGACACCAAGGAATTTTATTAACTACACAGAACAAATCATAGTTGCACTAGTAGTACTGCTAAACTTTGTAATTTTGCTATAGTAGCAGTGTCACGATATAGAATTTGACATCCGTTTCCCTGATATTGCTACCGGTGTATGATGCACTTAAACTAAAATGAGTGAGTATTGCTAGAAAGCCTGAGGAAATAAATTCAGCTGGTCTTGAATTAGGTAGCAGAGTACAATAGAAATGGCCTGATCCTAAAAATAAAGGGCATGTCTCAGATAAATATGGATAGTGGATTCATCATGCACAACACACCTACATAATAATATATACTGTATATATATTTTATACACTACATCTTTAATACATATTTGAGAAGAACAATTTTTTTTCAAGAAGTGTTTTCCCCAGATTTGGGACTTGTGAAAACCATGCTTACCACTTTTTATTTTTTATTTTTAAATGCAAAAATAAATATTTTTTAACCCAAAATTTGACTCCCGCAAGCATTAATTATTTTCCTTCAACCTGTCTTGTATTAAATATCACCTACTCGGTAGCAGAAATACTCCATTTTAGCATAGGTCATTCCAGTGGATCCACAATATTTACACAAATTTACATAAACAGACTTCATGAAAAGCTAGCTAGATTTGTAAATGGAAAAAATTGTAGCCTCAAACCAAATTTTTTTCTTGAAAAATTATGAGGCTCACATAGTCCACTTCATCATTTATATGCCAATTTGAGAGCTGATTTTTATTACAGGGGTTATTCATTATACAAAAATATCACACATGGCCACTGTACGCTAATATAAACTGCTACTCTAATTTACATATCTACGGTGACGGGGCATAGGTACATCAATCTCCTAGTCAATAACCAGATCTTATAGAAGAGGTCATACCCTAAGGTAGGTCCTGATGTTCGACAATGACAAATCTATAATCTTACAGGACAGAACATACCCTGGCCTGAAATAAATCCCGATACCAGTAACATATCTCACCCTACAATATATCCCGTTGTAGGACAGTGACACAGTGCTGTAATCTTACAGGAGAGAAAATACCCTACAATATNAACATTATATACTGATCATTCAATTGAAGTTTCAATAAAATCTGCCTGTTAGTTAAGATGTTGTTTTCCGGACAAGTTACTGGGGATGACAGACAAACAGACAGACAGGGTGATTCCAGTATACCCCCCCTCCCCCTAACTGCAGGGGGTTTAATTTGGTTGATTTCTTGGGTACTCTTCATCCATGAATTCATAAGTCAGCGAAGTTATTACAGGTTTGACACATTCCTCGTATGAATGGGTACTTGTAATTCACAAATTCATGTACCCACAAAATTAAGTCTTTTTGTGAAACCACGAAATGTGGACCCCATGAAAATATCTGATTTCACAGTATTCTAATAAAAACACTGTAATTAGTTGATTAATGTTGCAGATGACTGTTACTACCAGATCAGGAACATCGGCTGTATTCGGCAGTTTTTAACTGCAGATGCATGCAAGATTTTGGTGCATTCACTTGCCTGCTCGGTGGTATATCTGACAAACTAACTAGTCGTCTTCAGAGGGTCCAGAACACTCAGCACGGCTAGTTACTCGTACTCGAAAGAGAGAGCACATCACACCTGTGCTCTATTCGTTGCACTGGTTANTATGGATAGTGGATTCATCATGCACAACACACCTACATAATAATATATACTGTATATATATTTTATACACTACATCTTTAATACATATTTGAGAAGAACAATTTTTTTTCAAGAAGTGTTTTCCCCAGATTTGGGACTTGTGAAAACCATGATTACCAATTTTTATTTTTTATTTTTAAATGCAAAAATAAATATTTTTTAACCCAAAATTTGACTCCCGCAAGCATTAATTATTTTCCTTCAACCTGTCTTGTATTAAATATCACCTACTCGGTAGCAGAAATACTCCATTTTAGCATAGGTCATTCCAGTGGATCCACAATATTTACACAAATTTACATAAACAGACTTCATGAAAAGCTAGCTAGATTTGTAAATGGAAAAAATTGTAGCCTCAAACCAAATTTTTTTCTTGAAAAATTATGAGGCTCACATAGTCCACTTCATCATTTATATGCCAATTTGAGAGCTGATTTTTATTACAGGGGTTATTCATTATACAAAAATATCACACATGGCCACTGTACGCTAATATAAACTGCTACTCTAATTTACATATCTACGGTGACGGGGCATAGGTACATCAATCTCCTAGTCAATAACCAGATCTTATAGAAGAGGTCATACCCTAAGGTAGGTCCTGATGTTCGACAATGACAAATCTATAATCTTACAGGACAGAACATACCCTGGCCTGAAATAAATCCCGATACCAGTAACATATCTCACCCTACAATATATCCCGTTGTAGGACAGTGACACAGTGCTGTAATCTTACAGGAGAGAAAATACCCTACAATATATCCTGAGGTAGGACAGTGACAAAGTGCTGTAATCTTACAGGAGAGAAAATACCCTACAATATATCCTGATGTAGGACAGTGACACAGTACTTTAATCTTACAGGAGAGAAAATACCCTACAATATATCCTGATGTAGGACAGTGACACAGTACTTTAATCTTACAGGAGAGAAAATACCCTACAATATATCCTGAGGTGGGACAGTGACACAGTGCTGTAAGCTTACAGGAGAAAAAATGCCCTACAATATTTCCTGATGTAGGACAGTGACACAGTGCTGTAATCTTACAGGAGAAAAAATACCCTACAATAGATCTTAATGTAAAACAGTGACACAGAGCTGTAATCTTACAGGAGAGAAAATACCCTACAATATATCCTGATGTAGGACAGTGACACAGTGCTGTAATCTTACAGGAGAGAAAAAACCCTACAATATATCCTGATGTGGGACAGTGACACAGTGCTGTCATCTTACAGGAGAGAAAATACCCTTCAATAGATCTTAATGTAGAACAGTGACACAGAGCTGTAATCTTACAGGAGAGAAAAAACCCTACAATATAGCCTGATGTGGGACAGTGACACAGTGCTGTCATCTTACAGGAGAGAAAATACCCTACAATATATCCTTAGGTTGGACAGTGATACAGTGCTGTAATCTTACAGGATAAAAAGTACTAAACAATATATCCTGGTGTTGAATGATACAGAATGATGATATTGAACTACGAAATAAACTAAAAAAACCATTTTTTACAATAAATACATGCAAATAGATGTAGGATGCATTTGGTATTCAATGGAGTTAAATTTCAAGTTTTATGAACATTCTTTTTATGCAACAGACAACTAGGGTAGTCAAATTATGATCAATTAAAGAATTTTGTTATCAAATGATCGACTTTCAGGTAGACTTGACATTATCTCAATACCTAAAATGAAACATATTTTCCACTCACCAAACAGATCTAGTGAACTTTGATGATTAATGACTATGATACAGGGTGAATCGGCCTCCAGATTCTCACGTCCTCGGACATCTATAGACAATCCAAATAGCCTCCTCTCAAGGTTCACTAAAAAAGTTACATATCTGAAAAGATGTAAAATGTTGATAAATAAATATGATTCTACAAAATAAAACAAGGAAAAAGAGGACGAAACAGGGATCTGAAGTAGGGGTCAGGAAACGGGAACAAGAAAAAAGGATGGGACTAATGAACAAAAGTGGGAGGGGTAGAAGTAACAGTAATTGTTAATGTTTCACCCCTTTCAGTCCAGTAATATTATATATTCTTTTGTTATGGGTAAAATGTCACTAAATGTACACAAAAAAAAAAAAAAATGCAATGTTTTGGGAAAACAACGTGATTTTTGCAACAATATTGCTAGTTTTGTACTGTATATAAGTATACAGTAGAGTGTATATAGTAATTGTATTCACTAAGCACAGCGTGTATTGTATGTATCCTTTAGATCTAAAAGACAGTAATAATAATATTTATTCAAGTAAAAGGCAGACATTACATGTATATACCATTTTCCAAATTGGACATAAATACATATTATCACTGATGTTATTTATAAGTTATCTATGCAATAGAACTATAGTAATCAGTCAGAGTGTTAAAAACTGGATTGGATTCGATTAATCTAGGCCTTTACCTGGGATTACCCATAAAGCCATATTGTGATAACTTTAAGGCCTATATGCATAAACCAGGTAGGATAACTTTTTGTCATCAAGCTTCATGTGATTCACAATTATATTTTAAGTCCAGTTATCCTACCCCTAAAAGTGATCTAGAAATCAAAATAACTGCAACAAAATTTATCTCGTGTTTTTCACAATGATATAATTACAGAAAAAATCGTGAACCATAATCAACCTTTGGATAAAATGTCTTCTTTACTCTTTGGGATTGAGAAAATATTCAAGTACCCAAAAAAATAATTTGCAGCTGAACCATTGCATTATAAAAGTATTAAATTATCAATATGGTTTACAAGACTTTTCAAGATGGAAGAAATTGGCTTAAGGATGTACTCTTCTGAGGTTTCAATCACGTTCAAGTCTTGTTTTGGTCTGGTGTAATGGGTTTTTGTAATATTTAACAGATTATGATAGTTTAAGGTGGCTCCACACATCGTCAACAGCGTCCATTTTCGTGACGTACTTCCGGAAAAAGTACAGCTCGGGCTCTATTATCTTGATCGAAATGTGCATGTACACCGTGTCGTCATTTCCGTATTGCGTATCGGGCATTCAATATCATAGTGCAAATTATAGTAACACCTGGGCCGTTTTCGTTTAAACGGTCAAACCGATCGGACCACTGTTGTTCGTTTATTAAATAAGGTCGGACCTAGTAATCTGATGCTGCTTTCAGGCGAGCCTTGAGAAAGCCTTGCAAGGCCTGCATACACATTTGCAGGT